>NC_091850.1:1029037-1102320 GCF_037783145.1 Equus przewalskii | reverse complement strand
CATATGGGATCTCTATTTTTAATTTTTTGGGAGGTCTCCATAGTGTTTTCCACAGTGGCTGCACCAGTTTGCATGCCCACCAGCAGTGTATGAGGGTTCCTTTTTCCGCACAACCTCTCCAACACTTGCTATTTTTGTTTTGGTTATTTTAGCCATTCTAACGTGTGTAAGGTGATATCTTAGTGTAGTTTTGATTTGCATTTCCCTGATGATCAGCGATGATGAACGTCTTTTCATGTGCCTATTGGCCATCCATATATCTTCTTTGGAGAAATGTCTGTTCATGTCTCCTGCCCATTTTTTATCAGGTTGTTTGATTTTTTTGTTGTTGAGTTGTGTGAGTTCTTAACATATTATGGAGATTAATCCTTTGTTGGATATTTGGTTTGCAAGTATTTTTTTTCCCATTTGGTGGGTTGTGTTTTTGTTTCAATCCTGTTTTCCCTTGGGGAAGGCCCAACTTTTGTCACAAGTCCCAGGAGATAGACAAGAAGAGATTGATACACTATTAAATGAAAAAGATACAGAGCAGTATTTGTAGTATATAATGTGCCATTTTATAACTTTTTTTAAGATGCAAAAACATAACTCTGGAAGGATACATGAAAAACAACAACCTCAGCAAACTATAAAGAGGGGAAATGAGTGGTGTTGGGCCACAGGGACGGTGTTTTGTAGTTTTCTAATATTGAACCAGTTAACTGTATCAGCTATTAAAAATTCAAATCACCACACAACAAGAAGGGAGTGAAAGAAAAAGAATTCAGCCCCGTTACCAGATCTTCAATGCTTATAATTTTTTTTCTGGGGGACTCTCATGTTTTCTAAGTGTAAAATCACTCTCTACCAAAAGTGACATGTTTATCCCCACATTTTGAATTGCACTACGCTCCTTTTTTCCCTTGTCTAATTGCATTAGCTTGTATCTCTAGCACGGTGATAAATAAGAGCAAAACATTGGAGCTGTTTCTTTCATTTCTTAATAATTCCTTTGCCTTTTGATTTTACTTTCTTGCCATAAAAATTATTTTATTTTATGCAAATTTGAAAACCATTTTATGGTTGGCTTTTGGGTGTTGTGTTTTGCTCAGAAAAGCTTTAAAAAATATCTAGCTGATGTTCTCAGTCTGGCACTTGTGTAATATTTCTTTTCTTTCAAACCACAGTATTGAGATGTGATTGACATACAAAAAGCTGTTCACATTTAATGTACACAACTTAGTGAGTTTGGAGATGTGTGATCCATCTGGAATTTATCCTGTTATAGGAGTGAGGGTCAGAGGAAGGTGGAGAGAGGCTCTAACGGGGCAGGAGGAGGGCTGAGGGGTCTCTGTTTTGGCTCCCTGGATAATTGTTCGGGGGTTTCCTTAGGGACGACCTGACCCAGTTGCCCTTCCTGACCATGTGCATCAAGGAGAGTCTGCGGTTGCATCCCCCAGTGACAATGGTCTCCCGCTGCTGCACCCAGGACATTGTGCTCCCGGATGGCCGGGTCATCCCCAAAGGTGCCCTCAACGTCAAGGGGAAGAGCATCCTGGGCAGGAAAAGGGGCCCGTCGGCCAGCGGGGGACCTCTTCCTGACCGGCCCCTCGTCTCCCACAGGTGTTATCTGCCTCATCAGCATTTTCGGGACCCACCACAACCCATCCGTGTGGCCAGACCCTGAGGTGCTGCCTCCCCCCACTCTCATCCTTGTCTGCTCCCCTAAGGGGACCCAGGGGAGGGCGCAGGGTTCTGACCTGACAAATGAGACATCACCTCCCCCCATCATACACACGTCTGACTCTCCAAGGCTGGAGGTCCTGGGAGAACCCACCCAGCAGCCCTGTCTTGGCCTCGCCCCCAGGTTTATGATCCCTTTCGCTTCGACCCAGAAAACACCAAGGAGAGGTCACCTCTGGCCTTTATTCCCTTCTCAGCGGGGCCCAGGTGAGGACGGCAGGCATCTGAGGTGGGGATGTGGTGATGGGGGCGGGGGTCTGGGATTGAGATCCCAACATGACTGTGAGGGCGGGAAAAGGGGAAAAGTGAAGATGGGCAGAGTTCCAGCTCTCCTTCCCCCCTGCCCCGGAGGTTATGGGTAATGGTCTGGGGCCTGGGGTCCTCGGTGTGCTCAGAGCCCCTGCCCCCTGTCTGCTGGTCTGAGCTCGGGCTGCAGGCTGGGCCAGGCTCAGGGGATGTGCAAGCCCTGGCGGAGGCCCAGGCTTCTCTCTGCCTGCGGGCAGGGATGGAGGTCTCTGGACAGGTTCCAGGCGCGATGGTTCGGGCATGGGGGTCCCGGGACAGGTTCCGGCGCGATGGTGCGGGGATGAGGGTCCCGGGCGCCGTCGAGCCCCCACTCCCGCCGCAGGAACTGCATCGGGCAGACGTTCGCCATGACGGAGATGAAGGTGGTCCTGGCGCTCACGCTGCTGCGCTTCCGCGTCCTGCCGGCCGGGGAGGAGCCGCGCCGGAAGCCGGAGCTGATCCTGCGCGCCGAGGGCGGACTGTGGCTGCGGGTGGAGCCGCTGAGCGCGGGCCCCCAGTGACCCGCGGCCTCCCGACCCGGGAGCCACCCCGACCCCACACCTCACTGTGCAGATTCCCAGGAATAAATCTGTGCTGTCACCTCTGCCCCAGCCTATCGGGAGCCAGCAGGGGGCGGTGTTGGCTGCGGGGGATGGGGAGGGGACGTGGTGGGTGGAGGCGGGGCGGTGTCTCTGAGGCCGATGCCCTGCCTGCCTCTCCCGCTGACCACAGGGACCCACGCCGCTCAAGGGTTCTTCTAGAAACCAACGAGGGACTTCATCCTGTGGGCAGTAGGGAGCTGTGGGAGGTGTCTGAGCAGGAGGGGGCCAGGGTGGAGGACGGACGTAAGGGGCACTTTTGAGGCTCTGAGTCACGGAGGAGAACCTGTGCTCTGAGCACTCTGACCTCGGTTCCATCTCCTAATATACCCAATCTTTCCTCACCTCAGAACCCTTCGCTGTGTATCTGTGGTTACTGTGTTACTGTCTTGACTTGAACATGACAAGCCGGATGCTTTATAGTGTGTTGTGTTGTCTGTCCCTGTTGCAGTGTCTGCTGTTTTTGCTGGTTTTCACTCCTAGGGTCAGTGTTCTTGTGTGCCTGGTTACCACTGCCGGGGTAGTGGCTGCCATATTTGAAATAATATCCATCGAATTTGAAGGAGGCAGCTTTCTGTAAGAGGAATCCTAGGAGCCGTGCTGGGTGAGGATGAAGTTAAATGAAGTTCAAGGCTCATGGTGCCCAAGGCCACCAGGAAGATTAAAGTCAAGCCGCAGTGACACTTGCAGGCTCCTCCTCTTCCATTTGCTGTCATGCTGAGGGTGGAGCTTTGTGAGGTCTCCACCAACGTGAGGAGCGCTCCCCTCCTGGCCTCTCCCTGGGCTCTGCCTTTTCTCTCCCCACCACGAGGACATCCAAACAGGGATTCACATTTTCTTGGCTGGAGAAATGCCTCCAGGGTAATAAAATGAACATGATGTTCATTTTATCTCTGGGTTTCTGTTTTCATTTGAGTAGTGTCTTCCTATTTCTTTACTGTCTTTTCAGGTCGTTATTCATTTAAGAAACTGGGAAGGTATCCAGCTTTGAGAGTTGTTTTTAGAAACCTGAAAGTTTAATCCAAGTAGCCTGGCTTTCCATTCATGGAAAACAGAAGTCTCAATTGGGATTTTAAGTGGTCGTGGTCCAGTTATGACTCCACTCTTGGATGTAGTAGGAATGGTGGTTGCCTTTAAGCGTATAGATTTCCAGGCCATAAGAGCCCAGAGCAGGTTAAGGGGAGTCCTGCACATCACCCAGACTCTGGACTCTGGGCTGAACGGAGGCAGCAGGTGGACTTTGGGTTTGACTCCCTTGGGATGTTGTGAGTGTGTTCCTTGTATAGGAAGCAGGGTACACACGGGATGTTTTGGTAGTCAACAGGACGGCCTGTTCGGGGACTGCTAATTGTGTATCAGGATACGCATTTTGCTCTCTTAGAATCCTTAGTTTTTAGGTATGTGCATGGCTGGCTGTAACACAAATCATACCTGAAGGCTTTTCTTGAAGGTAGACTGGTTAAAGAACTGTACCGTGTCCCATATGGAGAAGTCAAAGACTACATGGTAATTCCGGGAACCTTCTTGAAGAGACAGCTGAGATGCTCTCCCTGTCCAGTCTTCCCCTCTCCTCCTTCCTGTTGCGTGGACCATTGAGGTGGTGACTGGAGCTCCATCTTGGGTCACAAGGACAAGACTACTCTTTGGAGCAGGTGGAGCAGACACCTCGATGCCATCAGGGTCAAATGACCCTGGATCAACCACACCCTGGAGTTGTACTACCAATGTCACAATCTCAGTCTGCTCTTTAGCAGCTGTGTGGCTTGTGGAGAATTGTTTCTCTCTCTGAGCCTCAGTTCCTTTCCTCTGAAGTGTGGGCACTTTACCGCACTGCTGTGGAGAGTGAATAAGCAAGCATGTGCAGCATGACTGGGTCAATATCTGGTGGTGATCATCACTCACTGAGGGTTGCTTTCCTCCCTTTTGACCCTCTTTTTGTATCCCATCCTAAAATTTAAAATGTTTTAAAGTCGTGAAGCTTACATTTAAGTTTTGAGGAATGTGGCACCCAGATGTTGAAGAGACGTATGATTGGAAGATTCAGTGAGTCCAAAATATCCATAGTTATGTCTGAGAAATTACAAGGGCGTTCGATGTGAAGCTGGCCTGAAGCTAGGAAGTGAAAATGGTTTTTTCACTCAGAGGAGCATGACCCGGGCTTCATTTTAGTCTGGACATTCCAGGAAGCGGGGGTCGCGCTGGTCTGCAATAGGGAGAGGAATGTGGAGGGGATGGGAATGAGGCTGTTTCCTTCAGCACCTGGGACAGCGGCCGCCCCTGGACTGGCTCCTGTCAGGCTGTAGCGGGTCCGGGGGTACAGGGCACAAGTCTCAGAGCCTGTCAGGAGCCCACAGATCGAGGGCCTGGACTGGTTGGGTAAGAAGCACATGAAAAGTTGCTCAACATCACACCCACTAGGGAAATGCCAATCAATGCCACAATTGATACCACTTCACAACCACTAGGATGGCAAGAAAATAAAAAAGGGAAAATAACAAGTGTGGATGAGGATGTGGAGTGATTCGGACCCTCAGACACTGCTGGTGTGAATGTAAAATGGTGCAGCCATGAGGGAAAACCGTTTGTTGGTTCCTCTATAAATTTAACCTAGAATTACCATATGACCCACGCCCAGGTATATTCCCCAAAGAACTGAAAACAGGTGTTCAAACCAAAATTTGTACATGAAAGTCCACAGTGACACTATTCACAACTGCCAAAAGTTTGATTTTTGGGAAATAATCCAAATATTCATTAACAGATGAATGGTAAGCAAAATGTGGTTCATCCACACGAAGGAATATTGTTTGGTCATAAAAAGGAATGAAGCACCGACACATCCTACAACTGGGATGAACATTGAAAGCATGATGTTAAGTGAAAGGAGCCAGACACAAAAGGTCACATATTGTACAATTCCATTTATGTGAAATGTCCAGAATAGGCAAATCCATGGAGAGAGCAAGCAGATTGGTGTTCGTCAGGGGCTTGGGGGTGGGGGAATGCGGACTGACTGCTAATAGGGATGAGGCCTGGGTTTTGGTGATGAACATGTCTTGGAGCTCGATAGAAGAGGTGGTTGCACAACATTGTGAATGTCCTAAATGCACGGAATTGTGTGCTTTACAGGGGCTAAAATGGTGAATTTCATGTTATGCGAATTTTACCTCAACCAACACGCTGCTATTTTATCATATATCTATTTGTTAATCTGGTTTTTTAACTTAATAATATATTGTGAACCTCTTTCCATGACTTTACCTTATCTTTCCAACACATACAATCCTCATCTTGGGGACTTGAAGATCTTTAATTGTGAAGTGTTCAAGCCACTCTTTATTTTTTTTAATGGAATTATGTTAGAAAATAACTTAAAAGTTTGTCTCGCTTTGCAAGAATTCTCGTTATTCACATTGATGGCTTGAGATATTGCTATTGATTATATTGATCATAAACTGAGTTACTCTTAGTCAAATAACTTTTGGTGGAGAAATTTCATTGTTATAGCAATAGATATACATATATTCATGTAAGAGGTGGGTGTGCTTAAACACCTTTCATAGAACATATATGGCCTGGTGACTTTGCAGACAGCGACATTTTTGGTCCTATCAACAGAGGTAGACCTCTGAGAAGGGAAAAAGTGATGATACTCAGCTCCCCCACCTAAATGCTGATTTCATCCTCACAGCCATCTTATGAATCAGAGATTAACTCACTTGCTCAAGGTCACCCAGTGAGTGGTGGAGTAGGGGTGAATTTGATCAGCTTGGCATCAGAGGTATGCCCTAACCTGCAAAGCAAGTGATCTTTAAGGTGTGTGTCAGCCCTAGGTGCATCAGATCACCTGGGAACCACTCCAGGATTCCTAGATGAGACTCTGACAATGGTGTCTAAATTCTTGAATATAATAGTTTTGACATGCAATACATTCACTCACATAAAAAAATAAAATGCACAGTGAAAAATATTGGTTGTCCGTATGTCCTTTGTTTGCCAAGTTTCTTCTTCTTTTGGTAAACACTTTTCTTTCTGTATATCATTTCATAGTATATTTCTGCAAATAACATATGTGCTTAGTTACACCCGGCCTCATCTCAACATGGTATGTAAATTTGCAAATGTAAAATTTGCTCTACTTGGTGTGCAGTTCTGAGCTTAGAGAAACGCCTAGAGTCATATCACCATCTCTCCTGCAGTCACCCTTGAGAGTCAAAAGCCTCCTCTCATCCCCAGTCCCCCGCAACTACTGCTCAATTCTGCATCCCTATATTCTGGCTTCTTTCACTTAATGTAATGCATTTGCGATTCACCCATGTTGCATATGCCAATACTTTGTTTCTTTTTATTGCTAAGTAATATTCCATTGTATGGACGGGCTACTCTTTTTATCATGAGTTGGTGGACATGTGGATTGTTTTCCGTTTGTGGCTATTATGAATAAAACTACTGTGAATATTGTGTATAAGTGTTCATTGCTCATGGAATGGGATGGCTGGGTCATATTGTATGTGTATGTTTAACGTTAGAAGAAATGGCCAAACTGTGTCCAAAGTGTCTGTGTCATTTTAAAAAATGAAATGTAGTCAATTTTTCCAGCTTCATTGATATATAATTGACACATACCATTGTGTAAGTTTAAGGTGCACAATGTGTTAATTTGATGCATTTATAAATTGCAAAATGATTTTCACCATAGTATTGGCTACCACCTCCATTCAGTTACATAAATATCATTTCTTTTTTATGGTCAGAACATTTAAGATCTACTTTCTTACCAACATTCAAGTATATGATACAGTATTATTAGCTATAATCACCATTCTGTCCATTAGATCTGCAAACTTGTTAATTGTATAACTGGAAGTTTGCTCCCTTTGACCAATATCTCCCCATTTCCCCCACCCCTCAACCCTTAGTAATCACCACTCTACTGTTTCTCTGATTTGTCTTTCTTAGAGCCCACATATAATTGAGATGATAGCGTATTTGTTTTGCTCTATCTGACTTATCTCACTTAGCATAATGCCCTCAAGCTCCATCCAAATTGTTGCAAATGGTGGGTTTTTCTTCTTTCTCGTGGCTGAATAATATCCAGTGTATATATATATATATATATATTCCCACATCTTCTTTATCCATTGATGCACACTTGGCTTGTTTCTATATCTTGTCTACTGTGAATAATGCTACCATGTACATGGGAATGAAGATATCTCTACAAGATCCTGATTTCACTTCCTTTGGATATATACCCAAAAGTGGATCACATGGCAGTTCTGTTTTTAATTTTTTAAGGAACATCCATACTTTTTCCCATAGGTGTCTGTATCATTTTCTATTCCTGTCAGTGACGTATGAGAGTTCTAGTTGGTCCATATACTCGTTGTCACTTGGTGGTGTCATTTTTCCCCCAGCCATCTTATCCTTATGAGTGTGCAATGATGTTTCACTGTCATTTTAGTTTGCATTTCCTTATGACAAACGATGTTGAACATCTGTTCATGGCTTATTTGCCATCCATATATCTTATTTGGTGAACTGCCTGTTCAAATCTTTTGCCCATTTATTTTCCTTGTGTTGTTTGCCTTCTTATCTTTGGGTTTGGAGAGTTCTTTATGTATTTTGCATACAAGTCTCTTGTCAGATGTGTGATTTGCAAGTCTTTATTCCTAGTCTGAGGCTGGTCTTTATATTATCTTAAGTTTCTTTCGCAGAGCAAAAATTTCAAGTTGTTTTAAAGTACAATTTATGAACTTTTTCTTTCTATGGATAAGGTTATGGTGTTATATATAAGAACTCTTTGTCTAAACCAAGGTCACAAAGATTCTCTCCTACTTTTTCCTCTAAAAGTTTCAGATTTTACATCATTTAGTCTTATGTTGCATACTAAGTTAAATTTTGAATAAGGTGCGAGGTATGAGTTGAATTTTTTGTTTTGCATGTGGACGCTCAATTGTTTCAGTATCATTTATTGAAAGGACAGTCTTGGAGTGATGTCAGCAGTGGAGTGAGTTGTCCCCTTTGTCTCTCCCCTCTAACTTACAACTAAATGGGCATCTGTTAACCAACAGAGGACTCCCTACACAGCACAGCAGGATGCCTGAGAGATCCATGCAGCTGCACCTCTGAAGGTGTGTGGACTGGACCCTGGGCAGCTGTGGAATTAGGGGAGCAGTCCCCATTCCCTGGTGGCAGCAATCCATGTTGTGGATCCTCACACAATGGCCAGTGCGACTGTGAGTGGAGGCGGGGTAGCCTGGCTCACAGAAGTGCCCACCCTGCTGGGGCAGCCTGGCCTGAAAATGCTCTCTGTTGAGTGGTGGCAGCTCAGCCCATGTGAAGGTGCCCCACCTGTGTGAGTGTGGCCCACCTGCCGAGTGTGGTGGCCTGGCCTGAGTGAAGACATCCTGCTGAGTGGTCATGACCTCAACTCTGTAAGTGCAGAGCTGCTTGCTGGCATAACCACAAGCAGACAGAGCAAGATAATAAAAAACAGCACCTGCCCTCCTCCCCAGTTGTGGCAGCGGGTATCTGTGACCAGAAGCAACATGAATCACAGCAGAACCAGTGACACAGCCCCCCAGTGCTGGCAACCCCGACTCCAGCTCCACCATCAGCAGAGGCTGTAAACAAGTCCCCAGGTCCCCTGGCCCCAGTGACAATGGCTTCTGTGAACCCAGCACCCCTGGCAAGGGTGCAACCAGCACCCCAAGACATCCCTGGAACAGCAGCACAGGTGGTGCCTGGGACTGCAGCATCCGAGCCTGTGGAGAGCCAGCGGAGGAACCTGAGACCCAGGTGATCAGAACCGAGTAACCAAAGCTGTACCAAATAAAGAAATATGGTTACTACCAGAAACATGCCAGCAGAGGATCAATTCATCAAGCACCATGAAGAACTTCAGTAACATGCAAAACAGAAGGAAAATGACAACTCTCCAGAAACCAAACCTGAAGTCACAAAAGGTTACAATCTGACTGACAGAGAATTCAAAACAGCTTGTCCTAAAGAACCTCAATGAGTTACAAGAAAGCTCAGAAAGACAATTCAATAAGCACAGGAATAAAATTAACAAACAGGAGTACTTTACCAAAGAGATTGAAGTTCTAAAAAAAGCCAAACAGAAATTCTGGATATGAGGAATACAAATAGTGAGATAAAAAATAATATAGAAAACATAAAAAATACAGCAGACCTTATGGAAGAGAGAGTTAGTGACCTTGAAGATAGAAACCTGGAAATGGTTCAGGTGGAGGAGGAGAGAAAACCAAGTTTTCCAAAGAAATGAAGAAATTCTTTGAGAAATATCTAACTCAATTAGGAAAAGCAACATAAGGATTATAGGTATCCCACAGGGAGAAGAAAGTGAGAAAGGAGCAGAGAGCTTGTTCAAAGAAATAATACTGAGAACTTCCCAAACCTGTGAAAGAAACTCAACTTACAAGTACATGAAGGCAATAGAATTCCTAATTACATCAATGCAAAAGCACCTTCTCCAAGGCATATAATATTAAAACTATCAAAAATGAATGACAAAGAAAAAATATTAAGGGCAGCAAGAGAGAAGAAAATAACCTACAAAGGAACCCCCATCAGGCTTTCAGTGGATTTCTCAGCAGAAACCTTAAGAAGTAGGAGAGAATGGAATGATATATTCAAAGTACTGAAAGACAGAAACTGTCAGCCAAGAATACTCTATCCAGCAAAACTATCCTTCAGATACAATGGAGAAATAAAGTCTTTCCCAGATAAACAAAAGCTAAGTGAGTTCATCACCACTAGACCTCCCCTACAAGAAATGGTGAAGGGAACCCTCCTACCTGAAACAAAAAGGCAAAGGTTTACAAAGCTTTGAGGAAGGAGATAAGGAGACAGACAAAGTCAGAAAACTGCAGCTCTCTATCAGAATAGGTTAGCAAACATTTAATTATAACATAAAAGATAAAGGGAAGAAAAACATAAAAAATGATTATAAACACTCCAATTTAGTAAAAAACTCCCAACACAAAAAAGAATAATTTGTCACAACAAAAACATAGAAGGAGAAGAGGAAATGAATGGAACCTGCCAGACTGATGGAGATAAGAGACTATCAGAAAATGGACTATCTCATCTACAAGATCTTTAAAAATTTTTTCTTGAGGAAGATTAGTCCTGAGCTAACATCTTCTGCCAATCCCCCTCTTTTTGCTGAGGAAGACTGGCCCTGAGCTAACATCCATGCGCATCTTCCTCTAGTTTATATGTGGGAAGCCTACCATAGCATGGCTTGCCAAGTGGTGCCATGTCTGCACCTGGGATCTGAACCGGTGAACTCCGGGCCACCAAAGCAGAATGTGTGCACTTAACCGCTACACCACTGGGCCAGCCCTTATGAGATCTTTTAGACAAACCTCATGGTAGCCACAATACGAAAAATCGGAGTAGAGTCACAAATCATGAATAAAGAGAAAACTGAGAAAACCATCACAGGAAACCACCAAACTGAAATGGCAGTCAGAAATACTTGGGAAAAGCAACAATGGAAATATAGAACGACTGCAAAATAAAAGATAAAAAGGCAGTATTAAGCCCTCATATATCAATAAACACTCTAAATGTAAATGGATTGAATTCTCTAATCAAAAGACACAGAGTGGCTGGATGGATTAAAAAACGAGACCCAACAATATGTTGCCTCCAGGAAAGACATCTCAGCTCTAAAGACAAACATACACTCAGAGTGAAGGGATGGAAGATGGTACTCTGAGACAATGGCAAGAAAAAGAAAGCAGATGTAGCTATACCTATATCAGACAAAGCAGACTTCCAGGTAAAAAGATAATGGGGGGTCTGGCCCCATGGCTGAGTGATTAAGTTTGCATGCTCCGCTTTGGCGGCCCAGGGTTTTGCAGGTTTGGGTCCTGGGTGTGGACATGGCACCACTCACCAGGCCACGTTGAAGTGGTGTCCCACATGCCACAACTAGAAGGACCCACAACTAAAATATGCAACTGTGGACTGTGGGGATTTGGGGAGAAAAATCAGAAAAAAAAGATAATGAGAAACAAAGATGGGCAGTATATAATGATAAAAGGGACATCGAACCAAAGAGACATAGCACTTATTAATGTATATGCACCTAACACAGGAGCACCAAAGTATATAAAGCAGCTATTAACAGACATAAAGGGAGAAATTGACAGTAACCCAATAGTAGTAGGGGACCTTAACACATATATTTGTTATATACGTATATAACATTCTATCCAAAACCAGCAGAATATACATTCTTCTCAAGTGCACATGGAACATTCTCACAGATAGACCATATGTTGGGAAACAAAGCAAGTCTCAATAAATTTAAGAAGATACAACTCATATCAAGCATCTCTTCTGGCAACAATGCTATGAAACTAGAAATAAACTACAAGAAAAAAGCTGGGAAAGTCACAAATATGTGGAGACTGAACAGCATGCTACTAAACAACCATTGATAAGTGAAGAAATCAAAGGAGAAATAAAAAATAGCTGGAGACAAATGAAAATGCAAACAACATACCAACTCTCATGGGATGTAGCAAAAGTGGTCATAAGAGGTAAATTCATAGCAATACAGGCCCACCTCACCAAACAAGAGAAATCTCAAATAAGTAATCCTAGCTTTACCTAAAAGGACTAGAAAAAGAAGAAAAAACAATGCTCAAAGTCAGTAGAAGGAGAGAAATAATAAAATCAGAGCAGAAATAAATGAACTAGAGGCCAACAAAACAGTAGAAAGGATGAACGAAACTAAGAGCTGGTTCTTTGAGAAGATAAACAAAATTGAACAACCCTCAGCCAGACTCACTAAGGGAAAAAGAGAGAAGACTCAAATAAACAAAGTAACTTGAAATCAGCAATTCCAAAGGTCCCATGCACCCCTATGTTCATCGCATCGTTATTTACAATAGCCAAGACGTGGAACCAAACTAAGTGCCCAGCAACTGATGATTGGATAAAGAAGATATGGTGTGTATATATATATATATATATATATATAATATATACACAATGGAATACTACTCAGCCATAAAAAAGACAAAATCGTCCCATTTACAACAACATGGATGGACCTTGAAGGTATTATGTTAAGTGAAATAAGCCAGACAGAGAAAGACGAACTCTGTATGACTCCACTCATAGGTGGAAGTTAACATATAGACAAGGAGAACTGATCGGTGGTTACCAGGGGAAAGGGGGGGTGGTGGGAGGGCACAAAGGGTGAAGTGGTGTACCCACAACATGACTAACAATAACGTACAACTGAAATTTCACAAGGGTATAAACTATCATAATCTTAATTCTTGCAAAGCGAGACAAACTTTTAAGTTATTTTCTAACATAATTCCATTAAAAAAAATAAAGAGTGGCTTGAACACTTCACAATTAAAGATCTTCAAGTCCCCAAGATGAGGATTGTATGTGTTGGAAAGATAAGGTAAAGTCATGGAAAGAGGTTCACAATATATTATTAAGTTAAAAAACCAGATTAACAAATAGATATATGATAAAATAGCAGCGTGTTGGTTGAGGTAAAATTCGCATAACATGAAATTCACCATTTTAGCCCCTGTAAAGCACACAATTCCGTGCATTTAGGACATTCACAATGTTGTGCAACCACCTCTTCTATCGAGCTCCAAGACATGTTCATCACCAAAACCCAGGCCTCATCCCTATTAGCAGTCAGTCCGCATTCCCCCACCCCCAAGCCCCTGACGAACACCAATCTGCTTGCTCTCTCCATGGATTTGCCTATTCTGGACATTTCACATAAATGGAATTGTACAATATGTGACCTTTTGTGTCTGGCTCCTTTCACTTAACATCATGCTTTCAATGTTCATCCCAGTTGTAGGATGTGTCGGTGCTTCATTCCTTTATATGACCAAACAATATTCCTTCGTGTGGATGAACCACATTTTGCTTACCATTCATCTGTTAATGAATATTTGGATTATTTCCCAAAAATCAAACTTTTGGCAGTTGTGAATAGTGTCACTGTGGACTTTCATGTACAAATTTTGGTTTGAACACCTGTTTTCAGTTCTTTGGGGAATATACCTGGGCGTGGGTCATATGGTAATTCTAGGTTAAATTTATAGAGGAACCAACAAACGGTTTTCCCTCATGGCTGCACCATTTTACATTCACACCAGCAGTGTCTGAGGGTCCCAATCACTCCACATCCTCATCCACACTTGTTATTTTCCCTTTTTTATTTTCTTGCCATCCTAGTGGTTGTGAAGTGGTATCAACTGTGGCATTGATTGGCATTTCCCTAGTGGGTGTGATGTTGAGCAACTTTTCATGTGCTTCTTACCCAACCAGTCCAGGCCCTCGATCTGTGGGCTCCTGACAGGCTCTGAGACTTGTACCCTGTACCCCCGGACCCGCTACAGCCTGACAGGAGCCAGTCCAGGGACGGCCGCTGTGCCAGGTGCTGAAGGAAACAGCCTCATTCCCATCCCCTCCACATTCCTCTCCCTATTGCAGACCAGCGTGAACCCCGCTTCCTGGAATGTCCAGACTAAAATGAAGTCCGGGTCATGCTTCTCTGAGCGAAAAAACCATTTTCACTTCCTAGCTTCAGGCCAGCTTCACATCGAACGCCCTTGTAATTTCTCAGACATAACTATGGATATTTTGGACTCACTGAATCTTCCAATCATACGTCTCTTCAACATCTGGGTGCCACATTCCTCAAAACTTAAATGTAAGCTTCACGACTTTAAAACATTTTAAATTTTAGGATGGGATACAAAAAGAGGGTCGAAAGGGAGGAAAGTAACCCTCACTGAGTGCTGATGCCCACCAGATATTAACCCAGTCATGCTGTGTATGCCTGCTTATTCAGTCTCCACAGCAGTGTGGTAAAGTGCCTACACTTCACAGGAAAAGAACTGAGGCTCAGAGAGAGAAACAATTCTCCACAAGCCACACAGCTGCTAAAGAGCAGACTGAGATTGTGACGTTGGTAGTACAACTCCAGGGTGTGGTTGATCCAGGGTCATTTGACCCTGATGGCATCGAGGTGTCTGCTCCACCTGCTCCAAAGAGTAGTCTTGTCCTTGTGACCCAAGATGGAGCTCCAGTCACCACCTCAATGGTCCACGCAACAGGAAGGAGGAGAGGGGAAGACTGGACAGGGAGAGCATCTCAGCTGTCTCTTCAAGAAGGTTCCCGGAATTACCATGTAGTCTTTGACTTCTCCATATGGGACACGGTACAGTTCTTTAACCAGTCTACCTTCAAGAAAAGCCTTCAGGTATGATTTGTGTTACAGCCAGCCATGCACATACCTAAAAACTAAGGATTCTAAGAGAGCAAAATGCGTATCCTGATACACAATTAGCAGTCCCCGAACAGGCCGTCCTGTTGACTACCAAAACATCCCGTGTGTACCCTGCTTCCTATACAAGGAACACACTCACAACATCCCAAGGGAGTCAAACCCAAAGTCCACCTGCTGCCTCCGTTCAGCCCAGAGTCCAGAGTCTGGGTGATGTGCAGGCCTCCCCTTAACCTGCTGCGGGCTCTTATGGCCTGGAAATCTATACGCTTAAAGGCAACCACCATTCCTACTACATCCAAGAGTGGAGTCATAACTGGACCAGGACCACTTAAAATCCCAATTGAGACTTCTGTTTTCCATGAATGGAAAGCCAGGCTACTTGGATTAAACTTTCAGGTTTCTAAAAACAACTCTCAAAGCTGGATACCTTCCCAGTTTCTTAAATGAATAACGACCTGAAAAGACAGTAAAGAAATAGGAAGACACTACTCAAATGAAAACAGGAACCCAGAGATAAAATGAACATTATGTTCATTTTATTACCCTGGAGGCATTTCTCCAGCCAAGAAAATGTGAATCCCTGTTTGGATGTCCTCGTGGTGGGGAGAGAAAAGGCAGAGCCCAGGGAGAGGCCAGGAGGGGAGCGCTCCTCATGTTGGTGGAGACCTCACAAAGCTCCACCCTCAGCATGACAGCAAATGGAAGAGGAGGAGCCTGCAAGTGTCACTGCGGCTTGACTTTAATCTTCCTGGTGGCCTTGGGCACCATGAGCCTTGAACTTCATTTAACTTCATCCTCACCCAGCACGGCTCCTAGGATTCCTCTTACAGAAAGCTGCCTCCTTCAAATTCGACGGATATTATTTCAAATATGGCAGCCACTACCCCGGCAGTGGTAACCAGGCACACAAGAACACTGACCCTAGGAGTGAAAACCAGCAAAAACAGCAGACACTGCAACAGGGACAGACAACACAACACACTATAAAGCATCCGGCTTGTCATGTTCAAGTCAAGACAGTAACACAGTAACCACAGATACACAGCGAAGGGTTCTGAGGTGAGGAAAGATTGGGTATATTAGGAGATGGAACCGAGGTCAGAGTGCTCAGAGCACAGGTTCTCCTCCGTGACTCAGAGCCTCAAAAGTGCCCCTTACGTCCGTCCTCCACCCTGGCCCCCTCCTGCTCAGACACCTCCCACAGCTCCCTACTGCCCACAGGATGAAGTCCCTCGTTGGTTTCTAGAAGAACCCTTGAGCGGCGTGGGTCCCTGTGGTCAGCGGGAGAGGCAGGCAGGGCATCGGCCTCAGAGACACCGCCCCGCCTCCACCCACCACGTCCCCTCCCCATCCCCCGCAGCCAACACCGCCCCCTGCTGGCTCCCGATAGGCTGGGGCAGAGGTGACAGCACAGATTTATTCCTGGGAATCTGCGCAGTGAGGTGTGGGGTCGGGGTGGCTCCCGGGTCGGGAGGCCGCGGGTCACTGGGGGCCCGCGCTCAGCGGCTCCACCCGCAGCCACAGTCCGCCCTCGGCGCGCAGGATCAGCTCCGGCTTCCGGCGCGGCTCCTCCCCGGCCGGCAGGACGCGGAAGCGCAGCAGCGTGAGCGCCAGGACCACCTTCATCTCCGTCATGGCGAACGTCTGCCCGATGCAGTTCCTGCGGCGGGAGTGGGGGCTCGACGGCGCCCGGGACCCTCATCCCCGCACCATCGCGCCGGAACCTGTCCCGGGACCCCCATCCCCGCACCATCGCGCCGGAACCTGTCCCGGGACCCCCATCCCTGCACCGTCGCGTGGGAACCTGTCCTGGGACCCCCCCATCCCCACCCGCAGGGAGAGTGAAGCCTGGGCCCCCCACGAGGGCTTGCACATCCTTTGAATGCCCCTACCACCCTCATCCCATCCTCGCCTCAGACACCCCCTGCCCTCACCTGGGCCCCGCAGAGAAGGGAATAAAAGCCAGGGGTGATCTCTTCTGGGGGTTTTCTGGGTTGAAGCGGAATGGATCATAGACCTGCGGGCGAGGCCAAGACAGGGCTGCTGGGTGGGGTTTCTCAGGACACCCGACGCCCCCAGAAAAGACAGGTGTGCATGCAGAGAAGGCGAAGCCTGTGATTTCCCCGGTCAGGACCCCGCCCCCTCACCAGGTCCTGGGCATGGAGAAGCGGGGAAGGGCCGCACCTCAGGGTCCTGCCAAACTGACGGGTTGTGATGTATCCCGAAGATGCTGATGACACACATGTTCCCTATGGGGGAAGAGAGGGTCGTCGGGACCTGGTCTCCCCTCATGGGACCAATACCCTCCTCCCCTTGACGTTGAGGGCACCTTTGGGGATGACCCGGCCATCCGGGAGCACAACGTCCTGGGTGCAGCAGCGGGAAATGGCCGCGACTGGGGGATGCAACCGCAGACTCTCCTTGATGCACATGGTCAGGAAGGGCAACTGGGCCAGGTCGTCCCTAAGGAAACCCCCGAACAATTATCCAGAGAGCCAAGACAGAGACCCCTCAGCCCTCCTCCTGCCCCGTTAGACCCTCTCTCCACCTTCCTCTGACCCTCACTCCTATAACAGGATAAGTTCCACATGGACCAAGGATTGAAGCATTAGAAAATTAATACCACGAAAGTTAGTAGAAGAAAACTTTAGAAACATTTCTGAGGAAAACACAATACTCATAGGGTATCCTTAAAAGTGTTAATATATTTGCATTTAAAAAAGTTTTTTGAATTATATAATTAAAAAGCAAAAAAAAAGTAATCTCTATAATGGGCTTATGAAGTTATTTGAATGAATAGGATCCCCTCCACACTCTAAGTTGGGATGACCTAATATTATAAAGGTATCAATTATTTGTAAACTAATCAATACATTCAATGCAATCCAATAAAATCCTAGCTGGCTTTTTTTTCTTTTTTTTGGAACTTGGTAATCTTATTCAGTTTGAAAGGATTCAACTTCAAGAGCTATGTCATTTTAAAAATAAAAGGTCAAAGAAAGAGAACTCAACCTACCAGATATTAAGATCTATTACCAAAGTGAAGTAATTTAAAAAAAAAAAAACGGTGTAGTATTATTGCAAGAACAGGAAAACAAACTCATGGAACAAAATAGAGAACTCAGATACTGCACGTGGTTAGATGAAAACTTCGCATCTGGTGAAGGAGGCCCTACAAACCACTGGACGGATGGATAGTTTAGTAGAAAGGGTTCGGACAACTGGTGATGTGGAAACAGAAAGAACTAGATCCTCATCTACTTCATACACAGGATGCTGTCTCCTCTCACATGTGAAAGGTAAGACAATTAGGTTAAAAGAAGATGACCTAGGCGACATCTTTGTGACGTAGGAGTAGGAAGGAATTCTTAAATAAAACCCCAAAAGCTCAAACTGGAAGACAAAAAAATGAATAAATATGCATTGAAATTAAGGATTTCTGTTTAATAAAAGACACCACGGACCAAAAAAAAATCAGATGAGAGATTCACTGTAGATATCTGCAATAAATATATAGATCTAGAACAATATCTTGAATATACAAGGAATTCCTGCAAATCAACAAGAGAGATGACAGATGTGACTCAAGAGAAAAGTAGGCAGAGGACATGATCTAGGAATTCACAGAAGCTCAAACACAAGAGATTTAAAACGTGAAGAGATGCTCAGTCATTGGTTCTCAGAGAAATGGAAATTGTATAGCAATGAGATGTTGCTTCACACCTATTCAAGGCAAGAGCTAACAAGGTGGGCAATGACGAGGAGGTGTGGGGGTAGAGGGACTTCAAGCACTGATAGTGGAGGTGTGGACAGGGGCTGCCATGCTCGAGGGCTTCAGTATCGTCAGGGAAAGGCAACGTGTGTTTTACGACCCAGCAAGTTGGCTCCCAGGTATAGATCCCAGAGAGATTCTCAGACAGGTGATAGACACATGTACAAAGTGTTCACTGCAGTGATGAGATGGAAGCAGCCTGAGTATTCAGCTGTAAGGGATTGGAGAGGGAAGTACTATATGATGGCTCCAAGCAATAATCTAAAGTGTACATAGACCATGGATGATAAAATCTAATGAAATCGTAGTGCTATGCTTCTGGAAAAGGTGAGAACCAGCATGAGATCTGTAGTATTTGTGAATTTTAAAATACATCCACCCAAAACAAGAAATTATGCAAATAAAAGGATCAAGCTCTCTCGAATCATATTGGTGGAGAACTGAAAGTGGAGAGTTGGGCTGAATGGGAATGAATAAATATTGCATGAAAAAATGATGACAATTAGTCATAAATTGGGGGACATGGTCAACTCCATCCTTCGCACCTGAGGTCCAAAAAGCTAATTAATTAAAATTTTCAAGAGTATTTTTTGAACTACCCAACCCGATCATAGAGTTCAAATGGAAAAATAAGAATGCAAGAAAAAATTTGTAAAAACAAATTAATAAGATGGGGCAAACTTTATCAAGTTATTCATACTCCGTCAGAACATACTTTATCAAGTATGAAATGTTTTTTAAAGTATGATAATGAACACTTCTTGGTGCTTATGTATGAATATATAAATAAATAGAACAGAGTAGAGTACAGAAATAAACCCAAATATATAAATTAATTTAGTTTATCATGAAGCTGCTATTATTAAAAATTCTAAGACAAATACAAAATATTCATTAAATTATTTTGAGACAATTAGCCATTTGGAGGAAAAAAGATTCCTACCTCAGTAGTTATACCAATGGATTTCATATGGAACAAAGCATTAAATATAAAAGATAAAAACAAAAGTATTATATAAACAAAATTAAATTTTTAATAAAATATTTTTTTAAATAAATAAACCCATTAGAAGAAAATAAACAAGAGTTTTACAGTTTAGTATTAGAGTGTGAAAGTCTTTTCCAAGCATGATTTTTTTAAAAACCCAGAAGCTATAAAAGAAAAAAGTTAGGGCCAGCCCAGTAGCATAGTAGTTAAGTATGCACACTCTGCTTTGGTGGCCCAGGATTCGTGGGTTCGGATCCCAGGCAGAGACCTACACACCGCTCATCAAGCCACAGTGTGGCAGTGTCCCACATATAAAGTAGAGGAAGACTGGCACAGATGTTAGCTCAGGGCAAATCTTCCTCGAGCAAAAAGAGAAAGATGGGCAACAGATCTTAGTTCAGGGCCAATCTTCCTCACCAAAAAAAAAAAAAAGAAAAGAAAAGAAAAAAGTTAATAAATGTGACTACAAGAAAATGAACCAAAACCAAAAATAAAGTCAAAAGACACTCTCGGGGATAATTTTTGCATAACAGACAAAGAAGTAATTTTCTTTTTATTTAAAGAACACTTATAAACCAATATGAAAAAAACTAGAAAAAAGCTCAATGTAAAAAGGACAAATTATGCAAACTGAAACTTCACAAAAAAAGAAATGCATTGCTGATCAACATGTGAAAACAGTGCTCAACTTTACCCATACTTAAAGTGATGCTCATTAAAATAACAAAGTATTATATTTCACCTATCAGATTGGCTACAGTTTTAAAGTTTCATAATGCACACTGTTGGTGATTTAAAGTTTTATAATGCGCACTGTTGGTGAGGATGCAAGATAATTGGCACTCTCAAAATCTGTTTGGAGGAGTGGATTTGCTGTGAGCTATTAAGTTGCAAAACTCAAATGGTCTTTGAGTCAGCAATGCTACTTCTAAGAATTTGTTCTGGAGAGACACCCACATATGTAAGCAAAGGTCAGCATACATGGATGTTCACTACATCATGTTTGCTACAGCAAAAGACTATAGTATACTACAAAACTATACTAATGTCCATTGATAAGGAAATGTTTAAATAAATTATGGTACATCCATATGGTGGAATTCTACACAGCTATCAAAAAGGAAATAGGGATCACTGGTCCTATCACACTACAGGGTAAATCAGTACAGAGATGCCGAAAGGCAATTTGGCAATATGTTATAATTGCAAATATTTTCATATACATCCTCCATAGAGGGATGAGCTGAGTAAACTGCAATGCTGTGCAGCACTCAGAAAAAGGAGCCCTAAGACACGCTGTTGAGTGAGAAGAACAAGTGAGCAAGTGTGTGGGCATGCGTGTATTTCTCTTAAACTGCAACAGTATATACATACATAGACATTCCAAGAGAAAAGAAAGGTCTGAAACGACATATGACAGACTGATGTCTCTAGAGACCCCTCAGGAGACAGAGAAGGAACTAGGCTTGGGGAGAGGGCAACAAAGTTGAAACTAATCTTCTCCATGATGTTTCATTTTGTGCACAAAAAATAGACTTCTTCCTATTATTATTTTTTCTTAAGATTGGCACCTGAGCTAACTGTTGCCAATCTTCTTTTACTTTTCCCTGCTTTTTCTCCCCAAATCCCCCCAGTACATAGTTGTATATTTAGTTGTGCGTCCTTCTAGTCGTGGCATGTGGGACGCCTCCTCAGCGTGGCCTGTGAGTGGTGCCATGTCCGTGCCCAGGATCCAAACCAGGGAAACCCTGGGCCGCTGAAGTGGAGCGTGCGAAAACCATTCACCCATGGGGCCGGCCCCTTCTTCTCAATATTGATCTTGCAACTCAAAATTAATTTTCTGAAACTTATATTTTATTTAAAAAAATGAAAGGATCTTGAAGTTATATTTTCGATGAGCATGCCTGAATGCTCTGTGTATACTCTCATTTGTAGAGCGACAAGACAGATGAATGAGTGAGTAAGAAAGACTGTGAACAGATAAACGTGGTTATAGACTGAACATCGTCTGAAGGACACAGGAAACCATCGAAGGCGACCATGGGATTGGGGTGCTGGCATAAGAGAGAGGTGTTAGGGGGCTGGCCCCGTGGCTGAGTGGTTAAGTGCGCACGCTCCGCTGCAGGCGGCCCAGTGTTTCATTGGTTCGAATCCTGGGCGGGGACATGGCACTGCTCATCAAACCACGCTGAGGCAGCGTCCCACATGCCACAACTAGAAGGACCCACAACGAAGAATATACAACTATGTACCGGGGGGCTTTGGGGAGAAAAAGGAAAAAAATTTTTTTAATCTAAAAAAAAAAAAAGAGAGAGAGAGGTGTTAGGTGCATTAACCCACCCTACTGTACTCATTTTTCAATATATCCATGTACCAAATCATCATGTTGCACACCTTAAACTTATACAATGTTATATGTCAATTATATCTTAATAAAATTGGGAGAAAAAAAAGAAGGAGGCTTATATTCACTGTAAACCATTTTGTACTATGTACATTTTTATCAAATGCATAATTTTTTGAAGTTGGGAGAAGCACAAAAACATTTCTCCAACTCACAGGACTGCTGTGCTAAGCAAAGCCTTGAAGTTGAGGGCACTACCTCCAAAGTGTTTGTCCAGTCCAACACCTCCTCACTGTCCTTCAGCCCTTGGATCAGAATCTTCCCCCTGGCCCGCTAGGCCCCAGCTCTCCCCGACCTCCACCCCAGTTTGCCCCTGTAGCTGCAGAAAGATGTTTCTAATACCCATATCCGACCCGTCCCTCCTATACTCAAAGATCTCCCATGGCTCCCATTGCCCTCTTGCATTAGTCATGGACCTCCCTTCCAGAAAGAATGCTGTACAGCTACAAGGAGTGCTTTTAGCTTTTAGCCTCCAGCTATAGGGTCTCCAGGCCCTGCTGCAGCATTCCAGCCAACACCACAGCTACCTGGGCAGCTCCCAGCCGAAGACTGAGCCCAGTGGCCACTATTGCCTTACCATTTCTGCCCAATGTGAGACTCCCCTAAAGGCAGCATCTCTGCCAACTTATCTTTTATCTGGTATTGGCTTTTCAAAGGACTTGAACTGACAGGTTTGGAAACTCGTAACATGGTTTCCAAAGCATTCCAAGAGGGGTTTCTGTTTCCAGCTCCAGCCTCTTCGGGAGCCCCTCTTGTTCCTCATACTGTAAATTTCATAAGGATACAACCACTGTTACTTCCCCTCAAACTGCCAGGCTCACTCCTGCACGCTTCTGTCCTGGTCTTTGCAGAAGCCATCCCCTTGGCCTGGAGCACTGTCCACTATCCACATCTAGTGGTGAATTTGTATTCATTGTTCCACTACCCAGCCTCACCTCCTTTCCTCTCTGCCCAGCCCTGCCCAGGGAGGACTAGAACAGAACTGGACACTGAGTTGGGAAAGGGCAGTTGGGAAAGGATATGTTTACTGAATGAGGAGATGGATGATTTTTTACTCCCAAAGACCTCTTGCAAACCCCTGGAATAGACTATTAGGCGGGAATTGGAGAAGAGAATAAAAATTAAGGGCAGCTTGGCTCTTTGGGGAAAAAATGCAACATCAGGCAGAAAAAAAGAGAGGGGAGAAGTGCATTTACTGAATCCATTCTGAGTGGCATCTGTTCTACACACATTGCTGCAGCTCTGTGGGGGAGAGACTCCCCACCCTCCCTGCCAATTTACAGAGGAGGAAAGTGGCATGAAGAAAAGAGAATTGATTTTATTAGTCACATAGCAAGTTAGTGGGGCAATAAGTGTGGACACTCAGATCTTTCTGTCTCAAAAGTCTGCAAACTTTCTCCTGCTCTCCAGGCTGGGTACCAGACCCTACCTGTGGGTTCTGCTCCTATTCCCACTAAGTAGAAATGACAGAGGGGTTCAGGAACAGACCATGTGCACCTGCACTCACCACTCAATCTCTTTAGGCTCACGGTCCCTCAGGAGCTCTCGCACCTCCTGCCGGCAGCGCTCCTGGTGCTCTGGGTGCCTCGCGAGGTTGTACAGGACCCAGGCGAGGCCGCTGGCTGTGGTGTCATGTCCTGAGAGGCAGCCAGACAAGTTTGGGTTTCTGGGAGGCTTCAGCACCAGAAGGTGGACAGCGTCCTTACATTAAGGCCCTCAGTGAGAATGGGGAGGATGGAGGGTGACAAGGTTGTCCAGGGACCACCAGCCAAGTCCCTGGGATAGAAAGACCCCTGCCCCTTCTGTATTCTCACCCCTAAACATAAAGGTGTCAGCTTCAGCTCGGATGTCCTCATCTGACAGTTCCTTCCCATCTTCATCCTGGAGAAAGGACAAGAAGACCCTTTGAATCACACCAGCTCTGAGGGTGCCTGAGTCTAACCTGAACAGTCCCTGAAGCTCCATCATCCAAGTGGGATCCTTCTCTTATCATCTCCAGAGCCCACCCCACAAGCCTCCTCCCTGGTCTCCTGCCTCCTCCTTACTCCTTCCAGGCAGCCTTCTACGGAGTCATGCCTAAAACTTATCTCTGACCTGTCCCTTCCTTCCTCATACACCTTCACTAGCACCCTCTGCATCAAATCTAAGTTCTCCTATCTGACATTTGAAATCAAGGTCCATCCTACCTCTTGAATTCAGATCCCAGAGAAGCCCACCTTGGCCAGCAGGAGCACATCGATGAAGTCCAAAGTCTTGGTCTTAGCCTTAGCCTTGAGGAGGTCATGCGAATCCTGGCTAAAAAGAGTGCGGCGCCGCTCCTGGATGACAGCATCTGTGAAGTCGTGCACCAGGTCACAGGCCCTACGGAAGCGCCGCCCGTCGGGAGTGAGGTAGTACAGGAAGTCCATGCGCATGAAGATCTGGTGGTGCCGTTTTGTCACAAGAGCACTGAGCTCCAAGATGGCAGCAATATATTCGCTGGGATTCCTGCAGGCCCAGGCCAGAGAGAGCATTATGAAGCAGCTTCTCAACTCATGGGAAACCCTAGGAGCACCTCCCAGCCAGAAACCCAGGACCACATGCCATCCATAAAAGAGTGCCCTCATCATGCTTCTCTCTGCCTCCCATATCTGTGAGCTGTCTCATGTCCTAGACACCAGGGCAAAGCTTGAGAATCACATTCATCTCCTCTTTCTCCTACACAATATCTGATCCTGCCCATTCTTCCTCAGTTTCTCCCAAATCTGCTGCATTTTCTCCACCAAGTTCAGGCCTACTCCTCTCCATGGTCTCCTTGCATCCTGTGTCTACACAAGTCTTCTCTAGAGTCAGATGTCCAAGCTCAGCTTTGACCATGATCCTCATCTGCTCAAACACCTTCCATGGCTCCTTGGAAACCTTAGGATCAAGTTCATATTCCTTTGCCTGGCTTTTGAATGTCATTAAGATCTACCCCTGCCTACACCTCCAATCCTATTTCCCAGGCGTCTCTACATTGTTGTACACACTCTGCTCGTCCTAGCCTCCTGGCCTGTATCAAACATTTCTACCTACCCAAAAGGATTGCTCTCTCTCTTTCCCCTTCCCTGCTTCAGTGTCCGGCTCGGACCCTTCTCCTCCAGGAAGGCCCTTCTGATTGCCCTGGTCAGTCCTCCCTCTGTCTGTTCCCTTGCATCTATGGCCCATGTTCCGAGGCCCTGGGCCAGGACTCACTCCTGGCAATTGCTGTCGAAACTGAAGACACATTTCTGCAGACTGTCGAGGGTCATGAGGCTGATGTGCTCAAACATGTCCAGATGGGCACTGCCCTCCGAGGCCAGGCGCTTCCACTTGGCCTGGACAGAGAAGGGGCAGAGCCGGGGATGGGATGGGGCCTCCCCTGAGCCACGCCCCAACCCAACACCAGGACAGGCTCCCAAGACCCAGTCTCTTGGCCCCAGGCACCCCTCCCCTGGAGAAGCAGGCATGAGTGGGAGTGGACGCTATTACCATGAGGACATGAAGACCCCACAGCTGGGGGTCAGGTGGCCTGGGTTCAAGGTCCAGCTCTGTGTGCAGAGCAGAAAGTTCAGTTCATTGGGTCAGTTCATAGCCCTCCTCTGGGCTCCACCGCTCAAATCTTCAGTAATACTTAATATAACCTTCTCTGGTGTTGGACAAATCAGGTTAGAATCCCAGGTCCATCACTCATAGTTCACTTACTAGCTATGTGAACTCTGGCAAGCTCCCTAACCTCTCTGACCTTCCATTTCATCGTCTATAATGTGGCAATAATAATCATCTCTACCTCATACGCTTGTGAAAATTAAATTAGACAACATACGCCATGGCATTGAATACCATTTCTGGTATGTGGTAAGCACTAAATCACTGTTAGCTATCATCATCATCTTCATCATTATCATAGCGGCAGCTGACGACAGAAACGTCCCCATTCCTTTGTTCCTCCGTATACACTATTCCTTTGCAGTGAGACTCTGCAGCTCTTCCATTAGGAGATAGAACCTCTTTCTCCACCTCTCGAATCTGAGCTGCTTCAGCCAATAGAAAAAGGTGGAAATCATGGTGTGCTAGTTCTGAAACAAGGCTTCAAGAGGTACCGCATCTTTCTGCTCACTCTCTTAGATCCCAGTCTGCACCATGCAACTGAGCCTAGGCTAGCCTACTGGAGGATGAGAGACAAATGCAGGAATCCATTTGTCCTACCAAGGCCACCCTCGACAAACGACAGCCAGTCAAGCCCCAAACACGTATTAGAGCTGAGCCTGGATCAGCAGAGCTGCCCACCAAACCCATCCATGACCACAGACAGATGAGTGATTCCAGCTGAGATGAGACGACTTGATGGACCCATCATCTTGTGAGCAATAACAGACACTAGTTCTTTCAAGCCCGTGGTGTGTCATGCAGAAAGAGCTACTATGCAACCTTCATCATTACTATCTTGAATATACAGAGCTTCAGTGAGGCAGGCTAGAAACTAAAGCCTTCTGGGTACCTACTATGTGCCAGGAACATGAATCCATTACATCATCTTGACCACCCTTTAAGAAGGGATTATTATCCCCATTTTACAGATAAGGAAATGAGGCTTGGAGAGAAAAAGCAATGACCCCAAAGCCATCCAGCAGAGCCAGGACTCCAGATGTGTGTCTGAGGCCTCTCCCCGTTTCCCAAGGCTCCAGCTGGGACCCTGGGTTCAAGGAACTCACGTGCATGATGTCTGCACTCTTGTTGAAAATCTTTATATAGGACTTTAAGATTTCGAAGTGGAAGGCAGGTGTCAGCAGGCGGCGGTGGTGGCTCCACTTGTCACCAGCACTCAGCAGGAGCCCGTCCCCTAGTAGAGGCAGCCACAAGGAGTAGTGAAGGATAGTGTCTTCCTCTAGCCCCCAAGGTTATCCCCAACTCCCTTTGCCCATAGTTACTCACCCAGCCAGGGCTTCAGGAAGCTGTAGAAATACATATCCTTAGGTGCGATGGCAGCTGACATGAGAGGTAAGCCATCAGGGGCCATGGAGAGGGGGAGGGGAGGGACTTTTGAGGTGGGGTGGAGCCTCGGCCAGGGGTCTGCCCTCCCCCTCCACGCCCAGCATAGAAGGAGTGGGGCCAAGGGCAGAGGAAGCTGGGAGGAGGGGTGAGGTGAAGGGGGACCAGACCAGGCAGCAGCACAGAGTAGAGCAAAGGCAGAGCCCACAGACGCACCCCTAGTGCTTAGAGGCACCCCAACATGGCACAACACATCGCAGCATGGCTCGACATGGCTCCTACATGATCCAACATGTTCTAAACACCTGAGCACAGCCCAGCACTCTACAAAACGCCTTCATAGGGACCTGGGACACCGTGTCTGGTCAGCACCATCTGATATCTCCTGAGACATCTGACATGACCCCACCATGTGTTAACACGTACTGACATGAAACAACATGTATGACACACCCTGACATGACACAGCATGCTCTAACATGGGGCTGAGACAATCTGACATGACCTCAGTGTGAGCCACAGATGGGCCCTAGACAGGATTTACAGTCCCATTAATGTGCCAGACATGGCCCAGGTATGACACAGACTTCCTCAGCATTCTCCTCCACACCATATTTGCTGTTAAGTGCTTTTGTTCAAGGGCTCCCTTGTCCTTAAAAAGACCAGAGCATGCTGCCCCCATCAGATGCTGAGATCCACCCACCATGAAGAGCTGCCACTGCTCCCTCCAGCCTCTAGACCAGCCCCCCCAGGGCCAATCAGACACAGCTGACCACCCTGGGGTCTGGTGGATCTTCTCTCACAATAGTCTGGCCATTTCCCAGCCCCAAATCACCTTTCAGCTTAGGCTCCCTCCCATCAGAGGCAGACAGGGCAGCTGAGAACACATAGAACTAAGAAGGAAACGTCAGCATGCTATGTGACCTTGAGAAGCCGTTATGCGTGCCTGACCCTCAGCTTCCTCACCCAGGAAATACCCACCTAGCAAGGATGCTGGTGGATGGTCATCTGTGGTATCTGCCTGTCCAGCATCCATCCCATGTCCTGGAACTAGCACTCCACAGTCTCTCCACTTTCATTCCATGTAGTTAGAAGGGTGGCCATGCCACCCCATCCTCTGCTCCAGAGCTGGACATATGGCCCTAAGCCTTGTCAACCAAGTCACAGTGATTAGATGAGGAATTGGTCCCTGTGACCCAAGCCAGGCCAATTTCATGGAATCCTGCAACTTTCCCTGGGTCTGTGAGGAATGAGTTCACTTGTCCACGGGGGCTGAGCTTCTGGGACTCATCTTTACCAGCAGGAGAGTGAAGCCATCACAGAGGAACACAGAACTACAAAGATGAAGACAGATTCCCAATGGCATTGTTTGAAGACCTGGATGCAGCTGTGCCTGAAGACAACACTCCCTGAGCTTTTCAATCAATAGATTCTCTTTTTTACTTAGATCAACAGTATTGAGTTTCCTCCACTCAAAAATGAAAGAGATTTTGGCAACCAGAGAGAGCCAAGGACCTGCCCAGAATCACCCAGCAGGTTAGTGGCATAGCTGGGTCTCTGTTGACGCTGTCCATTCCCCTTGCTCAGCCTGGTCTGTCCAGGGGTAAGAAGGGCTGAAAGCAAAGGGAGGAAAGAGGCTGGGGTCGGAGGCTCCTGGAAGAGATACCTGGGGCCTGGAGCAGGGGGGCAACGAACTTAGGGTGGACGAGCCGCAGGATGGGGTAGAGGGGTCCCATCCACCAGAGGTAGACGTCACGGAAGTAGTGGCCCAGGTCCTCCACCAGCCGCAAGCCCTCCTCGTTGCTCTTCGCCTGGGGAAAGGAGTGGACGAGGCCAGACCTGGCCTCAGAAACGACAACTGCCCTCTGCACCCACCCTACCCACCACACCCCCACGCACTCCCTTCTCCTCTTCTGCCTGGATTATTGATCTACACCTCTCTCCATCTCACTAAGGCAGCTTCTCTCTGTTGGTCTCTGTCTTTTTTTGTGTCTATATATCTATATGCCTCTCCTGTCCCCTCACTCTCTACATCTCTCTGTTTCTTTAGGCAGATAAATAGATAGATAGACAGACAGTGTATGGATGGACAGATAGATGATGGATGGATAGATAGACAGACAGATAGACAATTAGGTACAAGATAGATGGATAGATGGTGGACAGATGGATGGATGTAAAGATAGATAATGTATGTATGGATAGATAGAAGACTAGATTGTGGATGGATAAATGATAGATGGCTGGATATATATAGAAAGAAAGATAGATGATGGATGGATGGATAGATGATTAGATGATGGATGAATAGACGATGGATTTATAGTTGGATAGATAAACAGATAATGGATAGATGATGACTTGATGATAGACGGATAAATGATAGATGGATAGATAGGGTAGATAGATAGATAGATAGATAGATAGATGAAGGGGTAGATAGATAACTAGATGATAGATGGAGAGATGATTAGATGATGGATGGATGGATAAATTGATAGATAGATGTGTTTGTATCTCTGTACATACATGCTTCTTTTACTATTTATCTGTCTCTGCATCCTTCTCTCTCTCTCTTTCCCTCCCTCGTTCTCTGTATCTCTCTCTTTCCCTGACCCTGTTTCTCTGTCCATCTCTCCAGCTCCTCATCTGTTTCTCCTCTTCGCTACCTTCCATGGCTCGCCCTCAGAACCCATCACCTCTCCCTGGGTGGTCTTGAAATCCTGCTCACTCTGCTCCCCTCTCCACTTTTCTTTGCCTCTCACTCAGATCACCCCACCTGCACTGCAGGTGCTGGCTCTCTCACCTCCAGGCCTTAGAGTGGGCTCTTCCTCTCCATAGAATACACATTCTCTTCTTTTCTTAAAAAATTCATACTCATCATTCCAGACCCACTTCCAACAACTCTTCCTCCAAGAAGCCCTCCAGACTGCTCAAATGGCAGAAGTCTTGCTTCCCCTCTGTGGTCCCCCAGCCCCTGTCTCTCTCCCTCAGGCCCATCCTGACAACAAGATTGGAGGCGACTCTGTCTAGCTCTGTGTGTTCAAGATTGAGGGTTCCTCCAGGGAAGAGCCAGGTCTGAATTTCCCCACAGATACCAAGCAGTGTCTCGAACACCAGAATGGGGGTGGCAAATAAAAGAAAGAAGAAAAAGATGGCCAAGGGCACCCTAGAACAAGAGGGGCCTTTGAACCTGTAGGGGTCACAGAAGCTTGGCAGGGAGGGCTTGCAGCCCTTGAATGATGCTACGGTACCCACCATCATGTCTCAGGGGGGATCTGTGGTGATGGTGACAGAACAGGTGATGTTTGGATGGCAGAGAATGACAAGAGGGGCCCATCCAGGTCACAAATCCCTGGGGGTAGTTGGCCACCAGCTGAGTTACGTCTCTCAAGTCCTCCTCTGTCGGGGGAAACTGCAAGCAAGGAGGGGCCATCACTCCCCAGAAGCAGCCACGGCATGTCCCCCCTGCAGCCTCTGCAGTGGACACTGTGTCCAGATTCTGCAGGGATGGGGGAATCCAGGCTCCTGCTGCTCCTTTCCTCTCAGGGCAGGAGGGTCCCTGAGGCCTCTCCAAGTCCCAAGGGAGCAACCAGGGCACAGGGAGAAGACACGCTCTGCACACAGAGGCCGACCTTGGCTCCAGAAGATGGATTTCCCTCATCCTGGGAGTGATTGCAGCCACGGGGCGGCCACAGGGGGAGGTGCTCAAGGGGGAGGTTTGTGGGCAGGAGGGTGGACTCAGGACTAGACCCAGGGGCTCATTCTCACATATTTTCAACTCCACATGGCCTCTGGTTACTTGAATGGTGAAGGGTCTGCAGTCCCAAGACCCTCCAGCCCAGGCTGATGCCAGAGAAGGGGCCTGAACTCTGACCATCAACCAGGAGGGCAGCTCCCACCTATGAGCCCCTTCTGAGGGCTGGCCGCTATGCACGCTGCATCCTGTGTATCTATGTCTCACAGTGCATCTCGTCTGTCTCTCTATCTCTGACACCGTGTCCTGTCTGTCTCTCTGTCTCTCACAGTGCGTCCTGTCTGTCTCTCTCTCACAGTGTGTCCTATCTGTCTATCTCTCACAGTGCCTCCTGTCTGTCTCTCTGTCTCTCACAGTGCATCCTCTCTGTCTGCCTATCTCTCACAATGCGTCCTGTCTGTCTCTATCTCTCCCAGTGTGTTCCATCTCTCTCTCTCTCCTGAACCTATCAGCCTACCCACCAATTGTTCCATTTCCAGATGAACAAACTCAGCCTATGTCCTCCAATATGAAAAGAGGGTGGGTCACCTCCCAGTGGTGTTTCCTCTCCAGTCCCTCAGGATGTTTCATCCAAGCCTCACCATTACCCCCAGGTGCTCCAGGCAGGTGAACATAAGTCATTCCACCTTGTCACCCTCTCCCTGCTCTCCGAGGACCCTGGGGTGAAGATTCAAGGCATGTGAAGAAATTGACAAGAGAGGGAGAGCCACTCTGCCAAGGTCACACAGCAAGGGGGACTGCAGGAGGGATGACTAAGACTGGCCTCCACAGCCGAGCCATTGGAGGGGGAGGAAGAACTGCAGTAACTGTATAACATCCCTGCTGTCCCGGGGCATGGTGAGAACATCCCAAGACCCAGAATCTCAGGAACGCCTCGCGATAAACCTGGGTCATCCTGTTCTGCAGTAAGCTGGTCTGGGGGAAGGGGTGGGAAGGAGCTGGACGCTCATCCCTTTGGCCTGGATAACCAATGGAGGTGATGGCAGGTTTTTCCCAGGCCTGGGGCATGGCCTCAACCACAACATCAGCCAACATTTATTAAGTGTCTACTGTATGTCAGCTCCTGGGCTGGGCACTGTAGATGTCATGTCTGCTCACAGAGCTACTGTCTAGTGGGAGAGACAAATAATCAAGCAGCAGTTGGACAATTGACTGTCTCAGCATGAACAGGGCCCAGTCAGAGGTTAAGTTTTGAGGGGCCCAGAAAGGGTTGTAGAAGGCAGTTACACGTGAGCTGAAAATGGGAGGTTAAGGGGGATCAAGCGGGTGACCGCAGAAGGGAAGCACTTCCAGACAGAGAAGCAGCAGGAGCAAAGGCTCTGGGGGGGGCTTGGCTCGTGGGGAGAGCAGGGGCTCGGAGTGCCCAGGCTGTGGGTGGCGGGGGCAGCAGGGCCCGCCGGGCAGCATTTAGTCCTTGTCTTCAGAGCGACAGGCAGTCATTGAATGGTTCTCAGTTGACATGTGGTGTGATCTAAACTAAATTTCAGAGAAATGCCGCCAGGGCTAAAGAGAAAGTGGGCGACAGAGGACAAGCGTGGCGATAAGGAGGCCAGAAAGGAGGCTGGGAGAAGCTTCCGGGAGAAAGATGACAAGGGACGGAGCCGAGGTGGCAGCAGCGTGCAGAGAGGGGGCGGACTGAGGAGAGATCCTGCAGGCAGCACAGCCGGACATGCTGAAGGACCAGATGTGCAAGTGAGAGAAGAGGAGGGTCAGGGGACCCCAAAGTACGGGACATGGCGATGGGAAGCACGGGCTGCACGGAGGACGGGGCAGGATCCAGGAGGAGGCGTGAGTTCTGACTCTGATTTGCTGAAATGAGGTGTGTGTGAGATTCCACATGAGAAGACGAGGATGGGGCTGGACATGCAGCCTTGGGCTCAGGAGAGATGTGAATGTGAGTTCACTCACAGAGGGAACTGGTGGTCCACTCAGGAGCTGGAGCCCTGGGTAACGAGGTGGCCTCAGGAGAGAGAGGAGACAGACGAGGGCTTAGGATCCCAGGGGGTCCCTACATAGAAAGGTGGGGTGGAGGAGCCAAGACGGGAGACAGAGGGGCCACAGGGAGACCAGGCGAGGGTGGCATCTTGGAACCAAGAGGAAAAGGAGGTTCCAAGAGGACAGGGTGATCAGCAAGGTCAGAGAGCTGCCATGAAGTGGATGAGATGGGATTTAGGAACCTGGGTGTCACGGTCATCTTGGGGGAGCATGAAGAGGTGGGGGACCAGGCTGGAGCAGGTGAGGAGCAAACGGGGAAATGGAGGCAACAAGTGAAGACTAGTGTTTGTCCACAAGGAGACAGCAGAGTGAGTGGACTGGAGGTCTGGGTGCAGAACGAGGTGCCTTGGAGGTGGGAGGGGGTAGTTTACATGTCACCCCTGTGTCCTGTTTTGTGACCTTCTCTAACATCATCACGGAGAAGAGCTCAGAGGACTTGGGTGGTTGAGCTCAGACAGGGCAAAGGTTTTCCAAGAGGCTGTGAAGGAAAGCCCAACAGGCAAGAGACTTCAGCCCATGTGCAAAGGCTGAGCATCTAAGCTGGATGTGTCCAAGGGAGTGGGGTTGGAAGGAAACTGTCGGACTGGGGTGTAGAGCAGACTGGACACCCCGGCAAGATCCAAAGGGTAAAAAAAGAAGGAAAAAGAAGCTGGAAAGAAGAGGAGGCCATGGTCAGAGAGTGCGACACTCAGGTCAGTGGCTTTGGAGGCGATGCCTTTACGCGTGGTGACAAAATCCAAAGAGGAATGTGGCAGTACCGGGCCGGCGGAGCACAGGGGACGGTCCTCTGAGGATGAGGCTGCGATGGTGAGCCAGGAGCCCCCTCCCAGGAGGTTTGGCCATGAAGGCAGAGGCCAGAATGACTCCTTCATAAGGGTAAGTGGTCAACTTCTTTCCAAGTTGGGCGATAGGGCCCACTGATCTATCTTGGGGGTAGGAGGCAAGACAGGAAAAGAAAGCACCTGAGGGAGGGGAGGAGAAGGAGAGACTGCCCATATCTCACCTCCAGCCCAGCTGTGTCCCGGGGGGAAGGGGGCTGAGGTCTGAGTTAATTCTTGTGGGGCAGTGGAAGCCCAAGAGGAGCAGACACCGGCCAGAGGCCGTCAGACACAGGCCAGCAGCGAGCGGACCCTGGACAGTGCCCTGAAGAGGCCTCAAGCTCAGTGGTGGAGACTGGGGACACAAGGGGACCCAGCACTGTGCAGCCCGCCCTGGGAGCCTCTCAGAGCTGCGCTAATGGATCCAGAGCAGGCTTGGGGTGGGGACAAGGACGTGGCAAAGGCGTGGGATGGTAGAGCAGAGGAACTAGTGAGTGAGCAAGGAGGGGCCGCCTGAGCCTCCCTCTCACTTCCGCTGTCCTAGATCCCAGCCCAACCTGAGCCCCATTCCCAACCCCTCAGGAAGTCCACCCACCCTGATGCCCCAGACCCCTCCTGCTGCCACACTCACCAGGCCCAGGTGACCCCAAAACCAGTTCCGTTTGGGGGGCTGCGGGAAGCATCGCAGGCGGCAGCAGTTGTCATAGAAGGTGTAGGTCCAGGCCAGGACGCGGGCCAGGAGCCAGGAGGCCCCGCCCAGCAGCAGGAGCAGCCACGGGGAGGCTGCCACGGGCCCGAGTCCCAGCCAGGACAGGCTCAGCTGCGGCATCCTGCAGGGCACACGGGGTGGAGGGCGAGCTCCTGGGGCCCAGGAAAAGCGAGTATTGGTGAGCTTGACGCAGAGACGGACAGCTGACAAAGAGGGCAAGGACCAAGGGTGTGAGGGACAGGACAGCGAGGGGCAGGAATGGTGAGGGCTGGGGCCAGGGCAGAGAGGGCTCAGAGAAGGGGTCAGAGAGGGGAGGGGGTCCATGGAAATCCAGAGGAAGAGAGAGAGACAAACAGAAAGACAGACAGACAGAGACACAGAGACAGACAGGGGAGAAGAGATAAAGAGGAAGAGAGAAAAAGGAGGAGAGGCCCAAACTAAATCAGTGGGAAGTTTCCAGAGGCTCCAGTTACAGGAAACCACCGTCCTGGTCCCAGCCAGCTAGCTCCCTGGAGCCACCCCTGCCGTGGGCAGCGCCCTCCCCACCCCAGGCCGGCACCTCCAGCCCTGGACCCCAGCCTGGCACCTTCTGTCTGGAGCAGTTTGTCCCACACAACTTCCTCTCCCCTGCTTCTGGGAAGTCTTTGTCTCAGGCCCAACCTGTGAAGTGGGGGAGGCTGGCAGGGCCAGGCTGGGCCAGCCAATCCCAACACGCCTGCTTACTTCCTCCCCACCTGGCTGCAGGCCCAGATGGAGGTGGGGGAGGGGAGCCAGTGTTGTCAAGAGAGGCTTATGAACCAGCTCAGGGCCACACAGTGTGGATGCTGGATCTTCAGGACTCAGCACCTTCCTCGTGGGGTGGAGGGGGCAAGTTGAGGGGAGGGCAAAGGTGTCTCTGGGCCCCAAGTTTACAGCTGCAGCTGCCCTTCCCATTCCAGGGTGTAAGAGGTGAAAGGTTGCATCTGAGAGTTCAGGTGCCAGGTGAGCAAGGCCAGGCCAAACCTTGTCCCCACACATCTCCTGGGCTCTTGTCCACATGAGGGGCCAGGAGGGCGTCATGCACTGTTTCTTGGTGCGGAATCAGAAAGCTCAGAGACAGGGAGCATCTGGCCCCAGGACAGCACAGCCTGGCAGGAAGTCAAGACCTGCCTCCAGGCAGCCCAGGGCCTGCGTTGAGACATGAGTGCTGGGAACAGGAACGAAGCCCCCAGCCTCGTGAGGCTCACCCACACCAGACTCTGGGGTAAGGAGCCCCGTCAGGCGAGGGCATGTGGAGGAGTGGGGGGTGAGGCTGCAGGGGGTCATGAGAGCACGGGATACAGACAGCGGAGGGCAGAGCTGGGAGAGCCTGGGTGGAGTCCTGCCCGTCCTCACTCTGACTGTGGGCTGTGCCAGCCCTCTCTGGGCTCAGGGTTCCATCTGGGAAACAGGATGTCAGATGAGGGCCTGAAGGGGGCACATCTTGTCCAGATCCTGTCCCGAACTCCCCTGTGAGGTAGTCTCAGCCTCTGTGAGGTCTGCCCGCAATCAGAGGAGGGTGAGTTTGAAGGATGCAGCTGCTGAGTGAGAGGACTGGGACAGACATTCCTCCTGCAACTGGCAGAACGTTAGGGAAATGCCCACAGTTTCCTCGCCCTCACAATTCTTCCAGCCCTACCTGATCCAGCTTTAGGTGCTGGGCCCTGGATCTCTCAGTAAGTCTGGATGAACTACCCTAGATTCCTCTCTCTGCTGGGAGGGGTGGGGGGGGGGGTGGGTGGTGTGGTCCACCTGCTGAAAGTCCATCTGGAGAAGAGCCAGGGCATGGTACATGAGAGCAGCAGGGCTGGTCAGATAGGCCTGGGGAGAAGCAGGAGGAAAGAAGAGGAAACAGAGGTTCAGAGAGGTGCAATAACTCCCTCCAGCCACACAGCAAAATAATTCAACATGACAGCACAGGTGAGAGTGACTCCTGACACATAGTGGGTGCTCATTAACTAATTAGGGAAAAAAGGGACTTTTGTAGCCATGAATTCTAAGAACTGGACCTCAAAATGTGGTCCTCAGACCAGCAGCATGGGCATTACCAGCCACATCTTGGAAATGCACAATTTCGGCCTCTAACCCAGGCCCACAAAGGTAAGGGCTAGAAATTTTTTGCCTCTGTCCCCAATAAAAGCAGGAGTTTATTTCCTTTCTCCTTGAATCTGGGCTGGCCTGGGCCTGCTTAACCAATGGTGCGTGTGGAGGTCACGCAAGCAGTGGGCAGCGAGGAGATCTCACGCCTGACGCTGACATTTGCTCGCGGGGCTCGGCCCCTCAGCACGCAGTTGCCGTGAGGTGCGGAGGCCCAAGCCACGTGGAAAGGCCTCCCTCGTGTAGAGCTCTGATCAACAGCGGCGCTGACTTCCCAGCCAACAGCTGGTATCGACTGCAGCCACGGCACGGAGCCGTTTGGACATCCGGCCCAGTGGAGCCTCCAGATGACCACGGCCGCGGATGCCATCACGCATACAGAGCCGTCCAGCCGAGCCAGCCGACATGCGAATCAGAAGAGAGAATGGAGTGGTTGCTGCTCGAGGCCACGGAGTCTAGGGACTGTCTGTGCTGCAGCAGCAGGCCATCCTGCCCAACTCCATCAGAATTCACATTTGGGGCAGACGCCCAGGCCTTCATGTGCAGGTCCCGGCTGGCGAGGTGCTGCTTTCAGAGCCCTGAGTCAGGCTCTCCAAGTCACTCAGGACCCTCACCCTCAGTGTCTTCATTTGTAAAATGAGCAGAAAAATCCATACTCGCCAGGGCTGTGTGTTTATCGAGAACCTGCTGCATACCAAGCACTGTTCTGCATGCTGGGGGTGCAGCCGTGAGCACAGCCGACGGCGACCTTGCCGTCAAGGGGCTCGCGTCCAGCGGAGAGACGGGCGAAAATTGAATACATAAGCAAGAACGTATCAGATAGTGACAGTAAGGTGAGGGCTTCCAGGAGGAGGCGACCTTTGAGCAAGACCCGAATGAAGAGGGGACTGGGCTGTGTTGTTGAAAGGGCCCCGGGGACAGAGGTGATGTGCCCAGCAGTGGGCACAGGCAAGGGAATTCTTGTTCCTCCAACATCTGCTCCATGATGACAGTCAGTGTCCTTAGGGAAACCAGCCAGGTGGCAAAATTTGGTCCAACATTCAATCTAGAAGCAGGTATTGAAGATTCCTTCACCACAACCAAGAACTCAAACCCCAGCAGGCCTCGGGTGCCATGGGAGGGCAGAGTCCAGCAGCCGGGCCCAGCTTCCTGGGTCATGTGACAGCAGGGGAAAGGGGGCCAGCGTGGCAGGCAGGGAGCCTCATGTCGGGGTGTGTTCTGAGCCTGAGGAGGCTGGAGCATCCCCAGTAGTTTCTCATCCAACACGGAATGTGTCAGCTGTCAGATCACAGCAGCCTGGCTTATGGAATGTCCTCAGCCAGTGGTGGAGCAGGGAGCCATGCACAGGAAGACACAGGCTGGTCCTTCTCCAGGGTCCCTCCACCACACCCAGAGCCAGGCAGGGGGCATTCATGCGTCAGACCAGCGATGGTCACTCTGTGAGTCTCCAGCTTCAGGCACAGCCATCCGCCCCCACGAGCCTCAGTCTCCACATCTGTCAAATGGGCCTGAGAACAGCTCCACGTTGCAAGTGTCCATCAGACACAGGCAGAGAAGCTCCCGTCAAAGTGATGTGCTAGTCAGGGTCCCATCCACACACTGACTTCTGAGTGTGTGTGGGCCTCTGTGTGCGCAACATCTGCACCTGCATTGAAGACGCCAGGACCCACCCTCACAGCTGCCACTGCAGGAAGCAGAACTGGAATCTTCGTCCTTTCAACTTGGTACGTGTCTCTAATGTGCCCCCTCACTGAGCTGCTGTAACTTTTACCACTAAAACATACTTTTAAAATCAATAAGGACTTGGCACAGAGGAAGGCACACGGCTGGCACACAAAACGTGAGCAGCTCATACTTTGTGTCACCATGGAGACACACCTCCCGGGAACAGGCCTGGGGTCTGCAGGAATGAGCACGCAGGCTGCCTGTTGGCTGGAGTTTCACCTTTTCTTGCTCGGCCATTGGGAAGGAACAAGTTCTGGATTCAGCCAGAAGCGAGTTCAAATCCCAGCTCTGCTATTCACTAGCTGTGTGACCCTGAGCAAGTCACTTGCCCTCTCTGAGCCTCATGTCCTCCTCAGTGAAATAGAGAGGTGGATGCATCCTCCCACGTAATTCACTCCTCAACAACAAACTGTACTTCAGCACCTGCTCTGTACCAGGCACGGTGCTAGGACCCAGGACCCGGGATGAACAAGACAAGATGAGGTCTCTGCATAGCGGTGCTGATGTGCAATGGGGAAGCCAACAGGAAATGAGACCAAGTCCGCCAATGCTGGCAGTGATAAAGGAGATTAACAGAGTGGGATGCGCTAGAACGTGGCCAAGGGGGCTGTTCTGGGTCGGGCAATTAGGGAGGGCCTCCCTGAGGAGGTGACCTGTGAACAGAAACCTGAATGGGCTGTGAAGAAGACCGCCCCCTGAAGCCGCCCCAGATCTGTAAAGACCCAGGACAGGGTAGGGCACACATGTTGGTTCCTACACATGTTCGTTCTTGCTTCTGTCCTCAAGTGTGCTGAGACAATCAGGGCTGGCGAGGCACCGTGCTGTGTGTACGTACAGTCAGGGCCGTGGGCCAGTGGGAGCCGGCCGTGCTGGACACCCAGGGTCGTTGACGAAATCTGACCAAACACTCAGCCCAGAAGCAGGTGTTGAGGTTTCACTCCATGTAATCAAGAGCCAGAAACCAACAGGCCCCTGAGGCCGTGCTGAGGGCAGGACCAGCTGGCAGAGCTGCCACATTCCCGGCCCAGGCAGCAGATCAAAGGAACTGGTTTAGGAGGCGGACCGGCCGGGCGAAAGCGGGGCAAGTTCAGAGGACACGCAGCGGCCAGGAGCAACCACTAGGGGCACTGCACTCGGCGAGGTGCTCCCTCCTCCCCTCGGCCGCTCTCTTCTTTCCTTCTCCTTCTTCTTCTTCTCCTTCTTCTTGTTCTTCTCTCTCCCTGCTCCCCCTCTCTGGTTACAGGTTGATGATTGCTCACAGAAACTAGCCTCACCACCACCAACCGCCCCAAGCCACAGAAGGGAGACTTGGAGGGGACCCCTAGGAAGCACAGTGTCACAAAAACAGAGCACTCGACCCCTCTCCTCCCCAAGTGGTAGATTAAAGGGCAGTGAGCTCTGTGCTACCTCCCCCCTGACAGGTTGAGATGATTAGTTTCCATGTCGACTAGGCTAGGCTATAGTAGCCGGTTGCTTACTTAAACACTGATCTGGGTGTTGCTGTGGAGGTGTTTTGTACATACAGTTAATGATGAGGATTTTTAGGCTGCTTAATTTTAAAACGGTTTACGATGAGGATTTTTAGGCTGGTTACTTTTAAAACTACAGATAAGAAGCAGGCTCCGAGGAGTGGAATTTGCTTGCCCTTTGATCAGAGACAGTTGCATTTGTGAAGGAAATCTCCATGCCTCTCTCTCTGCGCCAGGAGGAAGAGGGGGGTGGCCTTATCTCTGGAAACTCTTAATGGGGAAGGCAAGAACTTAAGTTGTTTACTGTCTGGCAACCTCATGTAACTGACCCCCCACCCCAAAATCCTCCTTTGTCTTTAGTTGAAGATAATATTTGAGCGGTGACTTCTGCCATTTACTCAATCCGGTTTGATTCTTATCTAAAAGTTGTGGGACTGCCCAATGGCCGGACCCTACCAGCACTGGTACCATTTTAACTTTTTTTCTTTGTCTCGTAAAGAGATGACTCACATATCTATGCCTTAAATTTAGCCCTAACCCTCAACTCGGGGCAGCAGCAGGAGCTCTGACTGCCCATGGGTCCTGTCCTCACGCACCAGCTCTGCCTGCCCATGCGTCCTGTCCCCATGCTATTCTATACTATTCTCTAAATAAAAGAGCACTACTGCCAGATCTTGAGAGTCCAAGAAATCTTTCTTTCGACTCCTCGGCTCACCGACCCCACATCAGTTAACATCTACGAGCAGTTGACTTTTTTCTTTCTTTCTTTCTTTTTTGTGGGACCATCAGCCCTGAGCTAACATCTGCTACCAATCCTCCTCTTTTTGCTGAGGAAGACTGGCCCTGAGCTAACATCTGTGCCCATCTTCCTCTACTTTATATGTGGGACGCCTACCACAGCATGGTGTGACAAGCGGTGCCATGTCTGCACCTGGGATCCGAACCAGTGAACCCCAGGCTGCTGAAGCGGAATGTGCGCACTTAACCACTGCGCCACCGGGCCAGCCCCTACAAACAGTTGACTTTAAGTAAAGGAGGAAATTACATTCCTTTACTTCAATGTAAATGAGCCTCATGCAATCAGTTGAAAGGCCTTAAGAGCAAAAATTGAGGTTTCCCAAAGAAATTCTGCCTTGAGATGGCAGCATCAACTCCAGCCTGAGTTTCCAGCCTGGCCTGCTGTCCTATAGATTCCGGACTTGCCAGTCCCCACAACCGCTTGAGCCAATTCCTTCAAATAAATCTCTTAATATATAAATATCATATATATAAAAATCTCAGTATAATATACCTTATATACAACCTTAAGATAAATAAACACCTTAAGATAAATATATAAATCTTAAGATAAATATATGTATATGATACATGTATGACATATGATATATATCATATATCTCATACACCATATGTCATAATATATATCATATATAAATCTATATGTATAATATGATATATGCATGGTGTGTGATAATATATCATATATAATATATTACATGCATCATATGATAGGTTATATATCATATACATATATGGTATGTATCATATATGTAATGTCACATGTATCATATATCAGATATGTGTATGTGATAATACATCCTACGTAATGTGCATATATCATATATAATAAATCTGTCAATATACGTACATCATATGTAAATCTCAAATAAACATATATGTATAGACAGGATATACAGAGGTAGATAGATGATAAATAGATGTACAGAGATGAGTGATACATAGATAGCTATGATAGATACATACATAGAGAAGGATGATAATAGACAGATAGATAGATGGAGACAGATAGATGGATGATACAGATGGATGATTAGATAGATAGACAGACAGATAGGTAGGTACATAGGTTGAGAGAGATACAGATGGATGATCCTCTGGAGAACCCTGACCGACACAGAGGGGAGGTATAACCCCTCTCTCGTTGACCTGGGCTGTCCTCAGTGCCTCCAGGGACTTGGGAGTCTAGGTCACAGTGGAGCTGCCACTTCCTTCAAGGTCCCCAAGAACACACCCTCTTGGACACAGCTGCCATGTTAAGGGGAAGCCCAAGCAACCCCATGGAGAGGCCCCGTGTTGAGGGGAACTGAGGACCCAGCCGAGAGCCAGCCCCAAACAGCCGCCGTGAGAGTGAGCTGCCCTGGACGTGGCTCTCCCAGCCTCGGCAAGCTGCCTCTGGCCGGGAGGAGTGGCGAAAGCTGCCCAGCTGAGCCCTGTCCAACTGGAAATTTATGAGCGACCAACAGTGTGTCATTCGGAGCTTCGGAACTTCCTGGCAGTTCAACATACAATAAGAGCTAACCAGAACAGATGTACTTCTCGACATGTTTGGAGTCCTCAACAAAGTGGATCTGTGTGCAAAAGTGTTTGTATATACATTGAAAAATGTTCATAGAGGCCATTTTTAAAAACTGAAAAAAAAATCACACCAAACTGCTTGACTAGAGGTGGGGAGCAGAAGCAGAAGTGGGAGAATTCCCCTTCTAAATTTCCACGCTTGCAAGTTGTTGTTTTCTTACATCAAGCCCGTGTAATATTTGGAAAGACAGAGGAGGGAAATGAATAAAGTGCACGTAACAACACTCCCTGGCTCACGGCGGTCAGCACCAAGCACATGTCTGCCACTGTTTCCCTTAGTTTCGTGACAGAGTGAGGACACTGGACCAGCTGTGACCCTGGGTCTCTCTGGCACACACGTCAGGGACCTGGCTGGCTGTGAGTGACCCCATTCCTTCCCTCTGCCCTGAGCAAGGAGGAGTCTCCAGGAGGAGAGCAAGCACTGGGCTTGGGGTCAGATGGCCCCTGGTCAAAGCCCAGCTTTGCCACTCTCCAGCTCTGTGATCTGGAGCAAGTGTCTTGCCTTCTCTGGGCCCCATGTTCCTTCTCAGTACAAAGAGCATAATAACAGGTCTGTGGGGATTGGAAGAGCGAGCCTACATGTGTGTCTTAGTTCAGGTGCCCTGGAAGTAGACTCTGATGCAAGGATTCAAGTGCAAATACTCCATTTGGAGGTGATTCTGGCATAAGAATTCACTGCCACTTGTTTCTTGGGAGGTGATCCCAGAGATGGCAGAAGGGCCGTGGGGGAGTGAGGCAGGGAAGGGAAGGTAGTGGGTAAAAGGTACTGTTGCAAGGCAGTCCCCACGGTGGGCACGTGGGGCCCAGTCCCTCTGCGGACCTCTGGGAGACAGCAGAGGACGTGCACCCACCAGTCGTGGGTCAGGCCACTTCCGAGGGCTGTTTCTCCAGAGTCCAGCCTGCACTGCAGGAGGAGGAGTCTGGACAGAGACTCTGCCGCACAGAACAGCGCGATGTGGACCGGCAGTCACTCAGTGAGTGGGATTCTCCCTCCTCCCCTCCCAACACACCCATCCACACACACACGTACACTCACAGACACACACTCACAAGTGCGTGCACACATGGCACACCCGGGCACACACGCATACATGCACACAGTCATGCACATGCACATGGTCACACTCAGACATGCGCACATACACAAGACACAATCACACACAGGTGCCTGCACACACATCACATATGGGCACACATGCATGCATGCACAGTCATACACGTGCACACGGTCACATTCACACTCACACGCATGCACACATACTCACAGACACACACAGAGGTGCGTGCACACACAGCACACATGGGCACACATGCATACATGCACACAGTCATGTGCATGCACACGGTCACATGCATGTGCACATGCTCACAGACACACAGCACACATGGGCACACGCACATACATGCACACAGTCATACACGTGCATATGGTCACACTCAGACATATGCACATACAGACACACACACGAGTGTGCGTGCACACACATCACACGTGGGCACAAACATACATGCACACAGTCATGCACCTACGTGCACACGGTCACAGTCAGGCATGTGCACATACAGACACAAGCACACACAGTGCCTGCACACATGTCACACATGGGCACACACGCATACATGCACATAGTCATATGCATGCACAGGGTCACACAGGCATGTGCACATACTCAGACACACACGGGCATGTGCACACGTCACACACGGGCACACGCATCCATGCACACAGTCATACGTGTGCACAGGGTCACGTTCACACTCACACGCATGCGCACATACTCACGGAACAGACACCATCACGTACCCACACGCAGTCACCCGCACACGGGCGCCTTGAACCGATGGGGACGGGCCCCTTAGAGCCTGTTGTCCCGAAACCATGCAGCAGAGGGAGCCCCCGACCCCCAGGAGACCGGGGAGCCCCGCAGCCGGCGCCCGGGCCACCCTCACCCCTTCTTTGTCCCGGTCCCCCGCGGACGGTCAACGGGCATCACAAGCACGACGATCCTGTAAAACCCCGCATAGCAGGGGCGACTCGAGGTGCAGGAGGGGCCGGCACGTGCCCAAGGCCGCTGCTAGGAAAGGGCCGAGCCGGGGTTTGAACCCACATGCGTCGCCTCCCATGGCCATGTTATCTTCGCTGGCGGATGACGGAGTTGCACCGAGTGGGGCCGAGGGAGGCGGGCGCAACGTGGAGACGTTCGGCCTGGCGGGGCATGTGGGAGAAGCAGCATCAGCAAGAGGCCGCTGGCTCGCTGGGGCCCGGGTCTGCAGGTTTCCCACGCAGCCCCGGAGCAGCCTCGGGAAGCGGACGCCAGCGACGGCCCCAGCACATGCCGCCTGGGGGCGCCCCAGGATCTGCCGCCCAGCCTCGCCTCGTCTCCACGCCCCTGACTCCACCCCATCCCTGCCAACACCCCGTCACAGGCCACCAGGCTAGAGACCCGACCAGGACCAGGAGCCCGAGGGAGGAGCTGAGGCTCCAACGTGAGGATATCGTTGCAGGACTGGGGTGAGTCATCGCACTCCGGGGGACTCAGTTTCCACCTCTGTTAAACGAGATAACAATACCCATCTTATAGCAACGGTAGCGTGAGAATCAAGTGGGAGCATGCGGGAAAGGCCCACAGGAAGCGCTCCATCAACTTTAAATGTCTTTGTTGTTATGCTGACTTTGGCGAACCCCCCACCCCGGGCTCCGTCCTTAAACCCCTCCTCTGTCTACACGCACGCGCACACGCATGCACACGCACACAGTGGGCTAACTCACCCGGTCTTGGGGCTTCTTAAACACCATCTAAAGGCTGAGGCTTCCTAAACGTATATCCCCCGTCCAGACTCTCCTGAGCCTGGGACCCGTCTGTCCGACTTCCTCTCCAGCTCCGCCCGACATGCCGATCTCATCCCCGGAAACGGCCGACCCCCTTCAGCGCCCCCGCTCCCCCGCTCCCCCGATGGCCGCTCCGCCTGTCCAAGGCTGAGACCCAAAGCCGCGGTCCTCCCCTTCTCCTGGGCCCCACACTCCATCCTTCAGCAAGCCCGCCAGCACGACCTTCATAACACATCCCTCAGCAGAATCCAGTTGCCCTTGCCCCCCTACAGCCCCAACTTGGTCTAAGCGGCCGTCACCTCTCACCTGGACTGAGCTCACCCCCCCTGGTCTTCCTAGTCCCATCCTCGCCTCACAGCCTCTATTCAACACACAGCAGCCGAAAGAGACCACAAAGACTGTATGACAAATCCCGTCCCTCTGCCCCGAACCCACGCCCCATGGCTCCCCATTTCTGTCATAATAAACTTCAAATCCTTTCCGCGGCCTCCAAGGCCCTCTGTGAACTTTCTTATTTATTGTTTGTTTGTCATCTCCTCCCTCCAGAATATCAATTATGCAAGGGCTCAAATACTGCCTGGCTCACAGCAGATGCTCAATAAATATTTGATGAATTGATATAATCATTGTAGGCATTGTATGGCCCCACCTTCCACAGCACCATATCAGGGGCTAATCCACTCTCTAGTTCCCCCAGCCAAAGACTTGGGAATCACCCTTATGTCTCCCTTCCCTCAGCGCCCCCCCTCCTATCCCACCTCCCTCTTCCCCAAGCTACCAGTGCCCAGTGCCCCCCCCCATTCCAAACCACCTCCCTGCCAGCCCTGATCTGACAAAGACCTGTCCTGCCCCCTGGGGGCACACACACTCTATAGCTCCCTATTGCCCTCAGCATAAAGCCTGAACTCTGATGTGACCCACAGTTCCTGCACAGTTGGCTCCTGCCCATCCTTCCTCCATTCTGCCCCCACTCCCCAGATCCAGCCACCCTGGCCCCTTGTGAGTTCCTCAAGCATCCTATGCTGGCCCTCACCAGAGGACGTTTGCAGATGCTGTTTCTATTCCCTGAAATTTTCTTCTCTCCCTTGTCACCACTCAGCTTCTACTCCTTCTTCAGCGAGATGCTCTCCCTGAGCCACCCCCCACCCCTGTTATGCTCGCCCAGTACCAAGGGCCTCTCCTTGGGAGCACCTGTCACGGGTTGTAAATAAATTTACGTGTGGAATTATTTGTTCAACATCCGTGCCCCTCCTCTCAAGGGCAGAAGTTGGGCCCAGCTGTGCTCCTGGCCCAGTGCCAGCAGACACAATCCATATGTGGGCAATTGACAAAATTAAGGAATGCACAAACTCTCCCCAAAACTGTGAGTTTATGATGGAGGACAAATGGCTTCCCAGCCCCCCAGCCCACAGCTTCCCCCAGTTGCCTCCCAACTGTCCAGGGCCCCTCATTTCCTGGCTGGGCTCCGGGTGTCAGGGTCTGGCCAGGCTAGCGGGTGGACGGTGGGGGATGTCTGTATCTCCTGCTTTTATTCTGCAAAACTCAGAGCACTCAGCAAAAAGGCCTTTGAGCGAGGGAAGAAGGAAGGGGCTTGCGAGGGAGGGTCTGGGTTCACAAAACAGCAAAAGCAAACAGCCGGGGCCCTGGATGCCGGCTGATGCCTGCAGAGTTAGTCCATGCGAGCCGGGGGCCTCAGGAAGGTGATGTCCGGGTTCAAAGCTCTGACCTCGGCTCCAGCCCCCAAGTCCTCCATATAGAAGCCAGCCGGGGTCCGCGAGGCTCCGGCTTGAATCCGGGAGGCCTTGGGCGGCGGGTCTTCGGCCCATGGAAGGCTCGGTGGGCGGGGCCTGGAGACCCGAATCTGCGGGATCCCGGGGAAGGGGCCCGGGCCTGAGGGGGCGTGGCCGAGCTCGGTCCCTACAGCTGGAGGGCAGGAACGGACGCTCAAGGGGCGGGACCTGGACCTCAAGGGGCGTGACCGGACGCTCGGGGGCGGAGCCTCGGCCTGGGGGCGTGGCCGGCAGCGTCAGGCGGCTCCTTGGACCCCGGTCCTCCGCGGCGGCCCGGGCCTTCGCGGGGCGGGGCCTACACCCCAGGAGCTGGGGTGCGGCCTCCCGGGGCGCGGCCCGGGCCCGGGATCCGCGGGCGCCGCGCTCAGGCCCGCCGAGGCAGCGGCTCCACGTTCAGCCAGATGCCGCTCTCCGAGCGCAGGATGAGCTCCGGCTTCCGCCGCACCTTGTGCGTGCGGTCCACGCTCAGGCGGAAGCGCAGCAGCGTCAGCGCCAAGACCACGCGCATCTCGGCCATGGCGAAGCTCTGTCCGATGCAGTTCCTGAGGGAGGGTACGCGGGCTCAGCCCAGCCGCTGTGCGAGCGAGCAGGGCCCCTGGACTGGGGAGGTGACCTGCCCCTTTGAGGGTGACCTGTCCCCCATCTGTAAGGCGGGGACAGTGGCATCATAGAGCTGCTGGGAGCATATGAGCCCAGAACTCGGGGCCTGGCACGCAGCCGGTGCTCAGTGCCCGGGGACGCGGGCGCAGAGTCTGATTCGGGCCTCCTGCTGCCCTGGGGGCACGCGGAAGACGCTAGGCCGGCGGAAAGGCACCTAGGTGGGCCGTGGTCCCTGCTCCTAGCAGGCACATCCCTGATTCTCCACTGGCCTCGGCGTTCCCCCCACGCTTGGCTTGGGCTGGGCGAAACAGAAGTTACCTGGGTCCTGCGGAGAAGGGCACGAATGCCAGCGGGGAGCGCTGCTGCGGGTTGTCCGGGTCAAAGCGGTAGGGATTGTACACCTAGGCAGGGGCATGGGGGGTGGGTTGGGGGCTGGCCCAGCCATCCCAGCCTGGCTCCCTCCCTCAGCCTCTGGGGAGCAGCCCAGCTGGACAGAGAACTTCACTACCGTCCCGCCACGCCCGTCTCGTGGTGCGCAGGCATGCCAGGCTCCTTCCCACCCCAGGGCCTTTGAACTGGCTGTTTCCGCCTCCCCGTTCTTCACACTTTTCAGGTCTCAGCTCAAACATCTCTTTCTCGTCAAGGCCTTTCCTCACCATCTGAGCTAAAGTGCCCCCCCTCCAGTTTTTATTTCCTTTGTGCATTTATCGGTACCCAAAATGATCTTATTTTTTGCTTGTCTTCTTCCTCCACGCTCCACTGGGAGCTCTGAGGGCAAAGACAGTATCTTCCTCTGTCCTCAGTGCCCAGCACAGGGTCTGGCACACAGTAGGTGCTCAATAAATATTCGTTGACCTCATGAACTAGCAATGAAGCAGTGGGGGAGGGGCGCTCAAGTCCTGTACCCAGCCCTGCTGTCTGGCTCCCTGCCCCCAGATTGCCCCTTCTGAGGAGGAAGAAGCGAGGCAAGGGGGGGTTGGGGCAGGAGCTCACCTTGGAGTCAGGCCACACTGTGGGGTTGTGGTGGGTCCCGTAGATGCTGACCAGACAGATGATTCCTGTGGGGAGGGGTGGGGTCAGTGGGGCCAAGGGGAACCACTGGAGACCTCCCCCTCCCTGGTTCTCCCTGCAGCCATAGCATTCCCATGAGCCATCTGCCACCCCTTCCTGCCCCATCCACTCCCTCTGCTTCTCCCTAAGAGTCTCCATCACCTTCTTTCTGGCTACCATGCTAACCACACAGGGATCCCTCTCACTCACATCACTGACATTGCTCCTCCTCAGCTCAGACACCTTCCATGGCTCCCTACTGCTCTGAGGATTGTGCTCAAGTGACTCAACCTGGCATTCAAGGCCTTTGTCTGCACCCTGAGGCTCTGCTCCATAAGCAAGTTCCTTCTTTCACTTCCTGCTTTCAAGGTTCACTTCTCATGTTCCCTCTTCCAGGCAGTCCTCTCTGCATTCTGCCACACCTAGAGGCATTGCTCCCTATTTGGGGCTGCTCCCGCCCCTGTCCCTCCCTTTAGCCCATCTTTGACCCCATGTGGCTAAGAATATCTGTGCCCTGCTGTATTTCCCACAGACTGGGTGGTACCTTGAGGCCTCTCTAGATCCCCAGCAAAACCCAGGAGAGGACTTTCTCTCTGGGGGATATCTGGCACCTGAATGAAACCAACACCCCCATCCGTGTGCCCTCATAGGGCCACCCTGCACACCCCCTTCCTTCCCCTGGCCTCACCCACTTCTTTCTCTCCCTACACACCTGGGTCCCCCATCACCCCAGGAGCAACAGCCACACAGAGCGCTGCCCATCCACAGGGATGGTGCACTGGGGCGGGCATAGCCGGGCAGCAGGGAGCACACGGTGGGCACCTTTGGGGATGATGCGCCCATCGGGGAGCTTGATGTCCTCCGTGCAGCGGCGGGAGACCAGCGTCACGGGCGGGAACTGGCGCAGGCTCTCCTTGATGCACATTGTGGTGAAGGGCAGCTGGGTCAGGTCGTCCCTGGGGAGCATGGAGCGCCGGGTGACTGGGAGCCCCCAAAACACACGCGCGCGCGCGGGCTCAGCAGCAACCGCGCAGGAACCCGGTCCCGGATCTCAGACTTGCCCCCACTTTCGGCGTTTACAGCTGTGCCAGGCACAAACCCCGACCCTCAGCGTGCACAGGTCTGACCCCGGCCAATCAGGGCACGGCTGGCAGGCTTCCGCAGGTCCCACGTTAATCCTTTGACTGACGCATTGCATGGAGGTCAGGGAACACCGGGGGAGGGGCCAGGACGGGCCGACCCCGGGCAGCAGTGACTTGCCAGCCGGTATAGACCGAATTCAGTATTTTAAAACCTGTGTATCCTCTCCTTATGCTACTATTTACTTAATTTTATTTTCCTTTGGACTTCAGGGCCCAAAATTGGATGAATTATAACTCTTGGTTTGTGGTCTAGATTGTTTTCTTTACACCAAGAGGTTCTCTTTCAAAGAACCTTTGTGTCGCTACCGTGAAGGGCAAAGAGCAAAGAGCATGCCTGACTAGCTGTGTCCCTAGAGACAAACACCCTGGAAAGACAAGCGGATGACTGACTCCTGGCCAGACACTGACTCCCGCCAATCTCAGGGCCTGCAGCATCGTCTTGCTGCTAAAAAGGCAGATTAGCAAGGACCAGCAAGGTGTTGAAGACACAGTGGCACACAGCGAGAGCATCTCCCTGAGACCATAATTTGAAAGGTCGACAGGGAACCGAAAGGAGCTTTGTCAGTGACCGACGATATTTAATGCTGGGTTTTCTTTGCGTCCCCCAGCATCAGCTCTCCACGCAGACATCTGAAGTAGTTTGGACTATTTCTCCTGACTCTGCCCTTCCCCTCACATTTGAATCATACAGCCCTGCTCTTTGCCCCATGGCACTGCAGTGCCTTTTGTGCAGGTGGGTGGAGCGGTCAGTGCCGACCGCATATACGGTGGTGGTCCCATAAGATTAGTGCTACAGAGCCTAGGTGTGGGGCAGGCTAGACCATCTGGGTTTGTGTAAGTCACTCTGTGTTGTTCCCACCACGACACTGCCGAACGATGCATTTCTCAGAACATGTCCCCGTCGTTAAGCAGCAGATGACTGTCAGTGTCCTGCCCCATTCATGTTGGGCTGGGCGATATCACTTGCTTTAGCTAATGCAATGTTATGATGAACCAGAGGTTTTAAGCTGTGTGGCTCTCTGTGCTTCTGGACTCTGCCTCATGCCAGGGTAGCTGCTGGCCCAAGAGGAATGAGGGGATAGGTGGGGCAGACCTGAACCCAAATCTCAGTTTGGAAGCAACCCCACTCAGCTCAGCAGCATCCAGCAGTAACAAGAGTAACGTGCAGACAAGAGCAAGAACTATGTGCAGACAAGAACGGGAGATAAATGCTTGCTGTAAACCTCTGAGTTTGTGGGCTGTTTGTTATGCAGCATTACTGCAACCATTGCTGACAAAGACATTCCTGACTAAGAACTCCTGCATTACAAGATGGGCACAGGCATCACTGTCATCTCCACTTTACAGCTGAATAAATTGAACTTGAGGAAGCTTAAGTGACTTGTCTGAGGTCAGGCAGTCAATAAGTGGTAGAGCAGAGAGATTCATACCCAAGGCTCTCGACTCCACCTGCCCCCTCCATCCCCCTGACCCCATACTGACCACTCCAGCTCCTCCAGCTCCCGGCCTTTCATGACTTCCTGGATCTCTTCCCGGCACTTCTCCTGGTACTCTGGATACTTGGCCAAGTTGAACAGCAACCACGAGAGCCCACTGGATGTGGTGTCATGACCTGCAGGGAGATGAGGAGCTTGAGTGGAGGCTGCCTGAAGATGGCAGAGATGCTATCTTCAGACAATGGCCCTCACACCCCCGCCCCAGCCTCACGCCAGGTCCTCACCCTCAAACATGAAGGTGTCCGCCTCAGCTCGGATGTCCTCATCTGACAGTTCCTTCCCCTCTTCATCCTGGAATGGGCAGAGAAGATGCTCAGCCCTGTTCTTCCTGCTCGCCACATCCCAGGTGCTCCTCCAAAGTTAAGACACCCCCCCCTTAGCCAAGCTATGGGAGAAAGGATTCCCAGGAGGCAGAGGTGTGCCACTCGTCTAAGAAAGATGGAAAGAGGGAAGGAGAGTCAGAGGGCGGGGGGGGAGGGGAGTTCGTATTTCCTCAGTAGCTCCTAGCACCACACATCCTGCCAGATGTCCAACAACGATCTCATGATCAGGTCTTAGGATTATCATGTTGTAAATGAGGAAACTGAGGCTCAGAGAGAAGAGTCAGATGACTACGGTTAGAGCCAGAACTGTCTGAATCCAGAACCCAGGTGCTGCTTGGAACACCCAGAAGCGCCACCAAAGGGTGACCACCTCTCTCTGCAAGTGTCGCATTTCTTCAAGTCTTGTATTTCCTCTTTGTAAAAGTTGTGGGCTGAAGTGTGTTCATGCCCCTCTGGAATGTATATGTTGAAATCCTAAACCCCAGGACCTCAGAATGTGACTGTATTTGGAGAGGGGCCTTGCAGAGGTGATTAAGTTTCAATGAGGTCGTGAGAGTGGGCCCTGATCCAATGTGACTGGTGTCCTCATGGGAGGAGGAGATGAGGACGCGGACACACACAGAGGGATGACCACATGGAGACACAGGAGAAGACAGCATCTACAGGCCAAGGAGAGATGCTGCAGAAGAAACCGGCCCTGCCCACACCTGGATCTCAGGCTTGTAGCCTCCAGTACTGACAAAGTTGATCTCTGTGGTCTAAGTCCCCAGTCTGTGGTGTTCAGCAGCCCCAGCAGGCTCAGCCAGCCAGTCTCGTGTGTTCTGCCTCTGCCTGTATCCTGGATCAGCGCTAGTTGGGACGTTAATCATTTTACAAAGGTGGTATAAGCTGTGAGGAGGCTGCCCGCCGGGGCCCAGCCTCACCCTGGCCAGCAGCAGCACATCGATGAAGTCCAAGGTCTTGCCCTGCCTGGCCTTCAGCCAGGCCTCAGCCCCCTGCTGGCGTAGCCCCCGCCGCCGCTCCTGGATGACCTCTGTGGTGAAGCGGTGCACAGTGTCACAGGCCTGCCGGAAGCGCCGCCCATCGGCCGTGAGGTAATAGATGAAGTCGAGGTGGTGGTGCAGGGTGTACTGCCGCCGGACCACCAGCGCGCTCAGCGCGATGATGGCTGTGATGTAGTCGCTCATCTTCCTGCCAGGGAGAAGGGCCGTGAGCCAGGCTCGTCCCCCAGACAAGCTTCCTCTCCCCGTGGGGAGGTGCCAAAGAGAGGCCCTATGGTAACTTTATTTTCTGAATTCTCCATGCTCTGCCATCTGGGCCTCACTGGCTGGGGACACACAGCCCCTCCCAGGACTAGACAGTTCTTAGGGACTGCAAACGAATCACCCAGGAGCATGTCTTTCATGTGCAAACCAACCAATCCAGAGCCCATTACCAAAATTTATCAGCCTGAGCCAGCATCCCCTGCCGCAGTCACCCCAGGGCCAGGTACTGGTCAACCAGGGACAGCGCGTACCCCCCAGAGCCTGCTGAAATTACTCAGACCAGCCCATCTCAAGTGCATACCTTGCCTCACCTGTTTCTTCCCACAAAAAAAGGCTTTTTCATGCTTTCTCCTGGCTGACCCTATACTTCCCCACGTGGCCCTGCGTGGTGTGTGGGCCCCCTCCTCTCGGGAACTGTAAGCAACCAACTGTGTTTTCAGCGGCAGTCGTCTCCTGATCTGTTGCCCTCACAACACCTGAATAAAAGCAAAATCTGGGTACATTTGAAAACAGGCCCAAAGAGGGAATGACGACCTTCAGAGAGATGTAGCATCACTAGAACTAAATGGCTACAATTCACAGAGTGGGAGAGAGTATTTGCAACTCATCTATCTGATGAGGAGCTTGTGTCTAAAATATATAAAGAGCTCTTAAAAATCAATAATCAAAAGACAAACCAATTAAAAAATGGGCTAAGGATATGAATAGACATTGCTCCAAAGAAGATACGCAGATGGCCAATAAGCACAGGAAAAGATGCTCAACAGCATTAGCCATTAGGAAAATGCAAATCAAAACCACAGTGAGATACCACTTCACCTGGAATGGCTATAATCAAAAAGACAGATAATAATAAGTGCTGGCGAGGGTGTGGGGGAATTGGAGCCCTCACATACTGCTGGTGGGAATGTAAAAGGGTGCAACCACCTTGGGAAAAAGTCTAGCAGTACCTCAAAAGGTTAAACATAGAATTATCACATAATTCCACTCCTAGGAACGTACCCAGCCATTCCACTCCTAGGAACATAGCCAAGAGAATTAAAAACATCTGTTCACACAAAAACTTGTACCCAAATGTTTATAGCAATGTTATTCATAACAGCCAAAACGTTTAAAGCAATCAACTGTCCATCAGTGGATGAGTGGATAAACAAAGTGTGGTATTATGTAGTGAATGGGATATTATTCAGCAATTTAAAAAATTAATTATTGATACATACTACAACATGGATGAATCTGAAAACATTATGTTGAGTGGGAGGAACCAGACACAAAAGTCCATGTAATTCCATCTATATGAAATTTCCGTAGCACACAAACCAAAGAGAGAGCAGGAAGCTCACGACTGCTTCGACCTGGTGGAGAAGTGGGAAGGGGGGGTGAGTGCTAAGACGTACAGGGTTTCTTTTCGTCCTCAACAAAATTTTGGCAAACCAAGTACAGCAATACATCAAAAAGATTATACACCATGATCAAGTGGGATTTATAACAGGGACACAGGGATGGTTCAACATCCGCAAGTCAATCAACGTGATTCACTACATTAACAAAATGAGAAACGAAAACCACATGATCATCTCAACAGATGCAGAGAAAGCATTCGACAAGATCCAACATCCATTTATGATAAAAACTCTCAATAAAATGGGTATAGAAGGAAAGTACCTCAACATAATAAAGGCCACATATGACAAACCCACAGCCAACATCGTACTCAATGGACAAAAACTGAAACCCATCCCTCTGAGAACAGGAACAAGACAAGGGTGCCCATTTTCACCACTCTTATTCAACATAGCACTGGAGGTTTTGGCCAGAGCAATTTGGCAGGAAAAAGAAATAAAAGGAATCCAAATAGGCAACGAAGAAGTAAAACTCTCGCTGTTTGCAGACAACATGATCTTATATATAGAAAACCCCAAAGAATCCATAGAAAAACTATTAGAAACAATTAACAACTACAGCAAAGTTGCAGGGTATAAAATCACCATACATAAATCAGTAGCATTTCTATATGCTGACAATGAACTAACAGAAAAAGATCTCAAGAACTCAATCCCATTCACGATCGCAACAAAAAGAATAAAATACCTTGGGGTAAATTTAACCAAGGGAGTGAAAGATCTATACAACGAAAACTACAAGACTTTCTTGAAAGAAATCGAAGACGACATAAAGAGATGGAAAGACATTCCATGCACATGGATTGGAAGAATAAACATAGTTAAAATGTCCATACTACCTAAAGCAATCTACAGATTCAACGCTATCCCAATCAGAATTCCAATGTCATTCTTTACAGAAATTGAACAAAGGGGGCTGGCCCCCTGGCCGAGTGGTTAAGTGCACACGCTCCGCTGCAGGCGGCCCAGTGTTTCGTCAATTCGAATCCTGGGCACGGACATGGCACTGCTCATCAAACCACGCTGAGGCAGCATCCCACATGCCACAACTAGAAGGACCCACAACGAAGAATATACAACTATGTACCGGGGGGCTTTGGGGAGAAAAAGGAAAAAAATAAAATCTTAAAAAAAAAAAAAAGAAATTGAACAAAGAATCCTAAAATTCATATGGGGCAACAAAAGACCGCGAATTGCTAAAGCAATCCTGAGAAAGAAGAACAAAGCTGGAGGCATCACAATCCCTGACTTCAAAACATACTACAAAGCTACAGTAATCACAACAGCATGGTACTGGTACAAAAACAGGTGCACAGATCAATGGAACAGAATTGAAAGCCCAGAAATAAAACCACACATCTGTGGACAGCTAATCTTCGACAAAGGAGCTGAGGGCCTACAATGGAGAAAAGAAAGTCTCTTCAACAAATGGTGCTGGGAAAACTGGACAGCCACATGTAAAAGAATGAAGATCAACCATTCTTTTTCACCATTTACTAAAATAAACTCAAAATGGATCAAAGACCTAAAGATTAGGCCTGAAACAATAAGTCTTCTAGAAGAGAATATAGGCAGTACACTCTTTGACATCAGTTTCAAAAGAATCTTTTCGGACACCATAACCCCCACATGAGGGAAACTATAGAAAGAATAAACAAATGGGACTTCATCAGACTAAAGAGCTTCTTCAAGGCAAGGGAAAACAGGATTGAAACAAAAAAACAGCCGACTAATTGGGAAAAAATATTTACAAGTTATTTATCTGACAAAGGGTTAATCTCCATAACATACAAAGAACTCACACAACTCAACAATAAAAAATCAAATAGCCCAATTACAAAATGGGCAGGGGACATGAACAGACATTTCTCCAAAGAAGATATACGGATGGCCAATAGACACATGAAAAGGTGCTCATCATCACTAATCATCAGGGAAATGCAAATCAAAACTACACTAAGATATCACCTTACACCTGTTAGAATGGCAAAAATATCCAAAACCAAGAGTGACAAATGTTGGAGAGGCTGTGGAGAAAAAGGAACCCTCATACACTGTTGGTGGGAATGCAAACTGGTGCAGCCACTGTGGAAAACAATATGAAGATTCCTCAAAAAGTTAAGAATAGAAATACCTTATGACCCAGCCATCCCACTACTGGGTATCTATCCTAAGAAACTGAAATCAGCAATTCCAAAAGTCCCATGCACCCCTATGTTCATCACAGCATTATTCACAATAGTCAAGTCATGGAACCAACCTAAGTGCCCAGCAACTGATGATTGGATAAAGAAGATATGGTATATATATATATATATATATATATATATATATATATATATATACAATGGAATACTACTCAGCCATAAAAAATGACAAAATCGTCCCATTCACAACAACATGGATGGACCTTGAGGGTATTATGTTGAGTGAAATAAGCCAGACAGAGAAAGACGAATTCTGTATGACTCCACTCATAGGTGGTAGTTAACATATGGACAAAGAGAACTGATTGGTGGTTACCAGGGGAAAGGGGGGTGGGGGGAGGGCACTAGGGGTGAAGTGGTGTACCTACAACATGACTAATAATGATGTACAACTGTAATTTCACAAGGTTGTTAACTATCATAACCTTAATAAAAAAAAATTCTAAAATTGATTATGGTGATGGTTGCACAACTCTGTGAATACGCTAGAAACCATTGGATCATATACTTTAAGTGGGTGAATTGTATGGTATGCGATTGACATCTCAGCACACTCTTCACAAAAAGCTCAGACCCGGCTGGGCTGCGGGAGCTGTCCGTGGTCCTGAAGCATGGTGCTTTCCTGCGCTCATCGCAGTCTGTCATCTTCTCGTGTATTTATTTGTTCATGGTTACTGTCTTTCTTCCCACCAACATGTAAGATCCAGAAGAGCACTGGCTTGTCTGTTTTGTTGACCACTGTATTCACAGTGCCTAGTTCAAGACTGGCACATAGTACGTGCTCAGTAAATAAATCTTGGATTAATTAATGAATTAATTACAAAGGCCGCCTCTGCCTTACTCAGCTGAAACACACCCCTACAGGGCCCTGAGTAACAAAGTCAGCAGCTTGTTGTTGAGGACCTACCATGTGCTACAAACTGGACATTTTTTATGTCCCTTATTCCTTTATCCCCACTTAGACTATAAGCTCCAAGGAATTGGGACTTAGTTGCTCACCACCATATTCCCAGTAGTGCCAGGCACATAGTAGGTGCACAATGAGTATCTGATGAATGAATGAACCAGGGCAATAGTTATTTTACTCATTCAACCAATATTCACTGAGCTTCTACTGTGTTCCAGGGCCGTGCTGCATCGTTTTAGCCTTAAAGCATCTCTCAGAGAGTCAGGGAAACTGAGGTTCAAAGAAAGAAACTGAGGCTCCTGAAGTGGAGAGGACACTTTCCAAAGACCACATAGTCTTCATGGAGGAATGAGTGAGACTAGCATTTACTGAGCACCTACTGTGTGCCAAGCCATTGACTCACATTATCTCATTTAATTCTCTCACGATGACTATGGGAATGGAATGAGGGTGTCCATTTTTTGGATAAGGAATCAGGCTCAGAGAGGTGATGTCAGTTTCGTGGAAAGACACAGCCTGTCAGTGGCAGATAGCCAGCAGCCCAGGGCTGCGTAACACCTAAGAGTCTCCTTTCTCCTCCCACCGCCGCACCCCTAGAGCAGCTGGCTCTGTCTTCCCCGGGGAGGTCACACTCACTCCTGGCAGTTGCTGTTGTAGCTGAAGACACATTTCTGCAGACTGTCCAGAGTCATGAGACTGATGTGCTCAAACATGTCCAGGGAGACCACGGAGCCCTCCGCCAGGCACCGCCACTTAGCCTGGAGGGAGACACGTGGCGAATGGGCGTGGAGGCCGCAGACTTCAGGCCGTCCGACGGCGACCTGGCTGCATGCTCACTGCAAGCCCCTTCATGGGTAGGGACATGAGGCCTCCTGATGTCACATGATGCCCATGGGCTAGAGCCTGGACCAGCCTCACTCCGGGACCCTCTTCCCAAGCAGACTTGGGACTCACGTGCATGGTGTTGGTACACTGGTTGAAGATCTTCATGTAGGGCTTCAGGATGTCAAAGTGGAAGGCGGGGGTCAGCAGGCGGCGGTGCCGGCTCCACTTGTCCCCTTTGCTGAGCAGCAGCCCATCTCCTGGGCCCCAAAGACTAAGGTTAGGGCCTCTCTCCCTGCTGTGAAACACTCCAAGAAACCCACGCCCTCCTCCCTCTCCCCTGAAGCCCCGGCCCCAGACCACTCAGTCCTGCACTCACCCAGCCAAGGTTTCAGGAAGCCATAGAAAAGGTCATCCTTGGGGGCAATGGCAGCTGTGTAGAAAGAAGAGGCGATGACGACTCAAACAGACACTTGACCTCTGCGTATGACCTCTATGGACCTCCTCTCTGGGCTCTGACCTTTCACCTCATCCCCCAAGTCCATCCTCCTCACCTTCCCTAGAAAGATCCTTACAGCTGATCTGAAAATGAGCCTCCCCTGCTCAAACACCGACCATGGCTCACTATTGCCCCTGTAAAAATGTTCAAGCTCACACTAGCATTGAAGGCCCTACCCCATCTTGCCCCATATGCCTCCCCCACATTACCCTTCAACGTGTAGCAAAAAACGCCACATGCTGTCCCTCACCTCCACACCTCTGCCCCGACTGTGCCCCCACCAAGAATGGATTTCTCCACCTGGGTCTTCCCCGAGTCCACCTCCCTCTGTTCTGCCAACTCAGGTCATCTGAATCACCCATCCTGTGCGCCCAGGCGCCAGCCTCGCCCTCTCCAGTCTCCTTCACGCCGGTCCCACAGGGATCTTATCTGATTCCAGATCTGACCGTGTCTCTTCCTGCTCACACACCCACTGGCCTCAAGCACCAGCAGCTTGGCCCATTTTCAAGGCCCTAAATGATCGACCCCAGTCGAGGCCTCTCTCAAAACAGCTCTGTCCTCCGCCTCCTGCATGCTCCACATTCTAACAGTGCACATCTTTTCCCAGCTCCCTGAAAGAGCTGCGTTCTCTCTTCTCTGAGTCTTTCCATCAGATGCCCTCCCTGCCTCGAACCCTCTTGCCTCATCCTTCGAGTCTCTGCTCAGATGCCATCCCTTCCCTCAGCAGTCACTCTGGGGCATCCGTCCAGTTACAAGCCCCTTGAGAGGAGAAGCCATGTCAGTCACTGATATATTGGTGCTAAATAAACTTTTATTGAATGAATGAGTGAATGAACCAATCAATCAAAGGATGAATGAATGAAAAAATGCATGGATGGATGGATGGATGGATGGATGACTGAGTGAGTGAATTCCCTTTCTACGTGCTGAACAGATTTGGGACGCAATGGCCAGGGACCCAGGAAGGAAGTACCTGAAACTCAAGGGATGTCACTTTTACCTGTGATATGACTCAGCCCCCTACACATACACTCCCCACAAATTGGCCCATTGTGCACACAGTCATCTGTCCACTCATTCTCCCACTCGACACACCTCTTCTGTCACCCTTCTGTGACCAACCCATGCTGGGCAATGCTGGGGACCCAGCGACGGCTCAGCTCCACGCCCTGCCTGGCAGAGCTCTGGGTGTGGTGGGAAAAAGAAGCAGAGGCACGCCATGCCACTGTGTGGAAGGTGTGCCAGGTGTGAAAGGAGGTACAGAGGAAGGGATGCTGGAGTGAGGGCAGGCTCCCGGGAAGAGGCAGCAGTGGAGAGGAAGGTGGAGCCTAGCCACCCCTCTCCTCTCTGGGCTCTGGACCCCAGGCTAGGTCCCCAGGGGCCTTCCCCATACACAGACCTGTCCAGTGGCTGGCCTGCTCAAACACTTCCCATGGCTCCCTGTCACCCCCAAGGTAAAACACAGGCTCATTCACTTTGCACACAGATGCTCTGCGTTCAGCTCATGTCTCATTTCCTGTCTCTCTCCACACATCATCTTCAGTCCAGACACCCAAGTCACCTGAATTGCCCTGGCACTTTGACAGATCTATACCTTTGCCCTGGCAGGACCCTCCACCTGGGACTCCTCTTCTGGCAAACTCCTACACATCCTTCAAGACGCAGCTTCACTAACACCTCCTCCAGGAAGCCTTCTCCAAACCCTCTCCTCCTGATGAACTTCTGCTCTCTCATCATCAGGTCCGTCCTTCACTCCATCCCTGACCACTGGAGGTCAGGAGAGGTTGTGTCTGGGCTGCCTCTCCCATCAGTTTCCCCACCAGTAAAAAGGGGATGGGAACATCTACCCTGGAAGTGGTCATATAAAAAAGCCCCTACACAGTGCCCAGCAGGGAGCTGCATTTACCATGGTTGAGAGCTTGGCCTCAGGGCCAGCAGATCTGGGTTCAAATCCCAGCCCCACCCCGACCTGGTTGTGTAAACTTGGGCATGTGCCTCCACTCCCTCACCTGCCAAAGGGGACACAGAACAATCCTGCCTGCTTCACGGCATCCCCACAACAGCTCAGTGGGCTAACGTGCTCCCGGCACACAGTGGGTGCCCAGTAAACATCTGGGCATGTAAATGAATAACCAGCCAACTGCTGGCTATTTTTATTACTATGATTGTAATTATTGGTCACTGGTGTCAAGAAGTCATGAGATGGCTACGTGGTCCCAGCTTACAGCAGGCCCCTGTTAGTGAAAAAAGAACACGTAGCTGCCATGGAAAACAGTTGCGTGGTTCCTTAAAAAGTTAAACATAGAATTACCAGGTGACTCTGCAAGTCTACAACAGGGCACCCGAGAGAAAGGAAGGTGCATCCTCGCCAGAACTTGCACACGCATGCTCACAGCAGCGTGACTCATGGCAGCTGAAAGGCGGGAACAACCCAAACGTTCACCAATGGCTGAAGGGATAAACCAATTGTGGCAGATGCATATATCCACACACTGGAATAGTACTCAGCCGTAAACGGGAACGAACCTCTGACACGCGCTACAACAGCGGTGAACCTCGAAAACATCGTGCTGAATGAGAGAAGCCAGCGGGAAGACCACGTTCTTCACAGTGTAATTCCTCTCATATGAAATGTCCAGAATAGGCAAAGCCATAGAGACAGGAAGCAGATTGATATTTACCAGGATATGGGAAGAGGCGGGAATGGGAAGTGATTACCTAACGGGAATGGGGTGTTTTATGGGGTGATGAAAAAACTTTGGAACTAGAGGGAGCCGACAGTTGCACAACATTGTGAACACACTCAATACCTTATACTTTAAAACTGTACACTTTAAAATGGTAAATTACACGTTATATGAATTTCACCTCAGTAAAAACAAGAATGTATAGAAACAAGCCATGATTACAGCCTATATATCGTGCCTTGTCCTCTATAAAAGCACATTCACCTGCTTTCTCCCTTCCTGCTCTCCGTCCCAAATGCCCATTGGAAGATGGGGAAACAGAGGTTCCTGGAGGAGCCTGGCGTTCCTCAGGGCCCATCAGCTGTGCGGGTCCAGGCCCAGAGCAGCCCCCCGCCAGGCGTGGCCCCGAGGAGGCCCCGGTGGGGGACGGATCCGAGACATGGAGCCAGGCCTGTCCAATCCCGGGGGCGGGCGTGGAGGGGCAGGGGCACCCTGGGCCGGGAGCCTGACTCCAGGCTGCCTCTCCTGACTCACAGCTCCACCCTCCCCAACCTGGAGGTCCCCATCCGGCTTCTCCAGTGGGGGAGGCCATGGACCCCAGACCATCCCGGGGAGTGGGGGTCAAGGAGGAGGCTTAAGCATGTACTGAGTGCCAGGCCCTGCCGGGAACTCTGCTCCTGGCTTCTTGGGGCCTCACAACCATGCAGGATGCTACTCAGGAAACTGATGCTGGGCGGGGGGTGGAGAGAAAGAAAAACATATTAAAAAGGCAGAAGAGAAGAAACCCTGAAGAGCAGCTCCCCACACTACACTGCTGTCCTCCCAATCACTCCATCTTACGGGTCAGAGACTGAAGCCCCGGGGGGCTGCGTGAGATGCTGGGTCACACGGCAAGCACGTGCTCAACCCAGGACTGGAGCCCAGCCCCCCGAGTCCTGCCCAGGGCTCTTCCCACGACCTGTGCCCACTCCTTGCAGGGCACTTCCCGCAGGCTCTATAGATGTGTCCCCCTTTGTGCAGGGGCGATGAGCATCCCCACAGAGGCAATGTTGGGGACACAGAGGCACGGGTAGGGCCGAGCTGGGGACAGCATGGACGCCAGCCCCCTACTCTGCCATCGCTCGTGGGTGGCAGCCTGGAAGGCAGTCTCCAGTCGTGTATCTGCAGAGGCCAAGCTGAGGCCAGAGATCCTTGCATTCCTGGAGCTCTTTATTTCCCACCTCCGCCCTCAATGTCCCCTAATGCCTCTGGAGGTGAACAGCTCCAGGCGAGGCCATGCCCAGGATCCAGAGCCCCACTTATGAGGAACATAGAGCTGAACATAGACACACGCAGCCCCAAAGGGTTAGGACTGAGAATGGGAAAGCCCAGAGGAGAGAGCTATGTTCCGTCTGTGGGGTCAAGGAAGGCTCCCTGGAGGAGGGGGTCATTGGAGGTGGGTGTTGAAGGTTGAGCAAGAGCTTGCCAAGCGCCCTTGGGAGTCCTACACCTTGGGATAGGTACAGACTGTAGAAAGGAGAAGCAATCCTTCAACATTTCCCTCCCTGCCACTCAGGGTCAGCCCAGGTGAAGACAGGGGCTGTAGGCTGGGATAGCCACAGCGGGAGTGTCAGAACCCAAATGATGGGAGTGCTATGGCTTAGAATTGAGCAACAACCACTTAACAAAATCTTAGGCAATGACTGCCTGTCCGAACATGTTTGGTTCTGACTTCCAGGTGGGTGGACATTCTCTCAAGGTTCCTGGGTTCTTAGACATTGTCACACCTTTTCCCAAGCTTTTCCCACCATCTGTGTATTGCCATTTCAGATTTGGTGAACTCTTATTCATCCTTCAAAGCCCTACTCAAATGGTTCTTCCTCTGGATAGGCCACCTGCCTAGAAGCCCAGGTGGGCTCTGGGAGTTGAGGGTTTACCCGTCACTCAGAGGCCCAACCTGCCTACCTGAGGCGCCCACCACGGGCTTAATGTAGTCAGGGTGCACCAGAACCAACAGTGGCAGGATGGGTCCAATCCACACCAGGAGTACATGGTGCATGTTGTCCAGCACCTTCTTCTCATCTTGGAGGCCCATCTCATTCGGGAGATACTGCGAGGGGTGGCAGGGAAAGACAGTGAGGAGATGCCCAGGCCCGCTTCCCCGTCCCTCCACCACCTCCCCCCCTCAGCACAAGCTGGGGAGGGCTGTGGGGTGGTAGGCAGCTGGCTGCACCCCACTGAGCCTCCGTTCACTCGTCTGAAGAGTGGGGAAGGACCAGCTCTCTCTGAGGGCGGCTGAGGGGGTTCGCAAAGTGACGAGGCCAAGGAGCCCGCGCTGAAGACCCCAGGCGGTGCTGCTCCTGTGCGCGTGCGCGCGTGCCTGCGTGGCGCTCCTCCTGCCTCCCACCCGCCCGAGAGCCCTTCCAGGGGCTCCTCCACCAACTGCTCCGCAAGGTCAAGCGGCCCATCTGCCAAGACAGGGTGCCACTGTCCTGCCTCGGCCTCCCCCAGAAGCAGGTCCGGAGACAAGGGGTCCAGGGCAAGTAGCTACTGGGGGGTGAGTAGGGGATGGGGACGTGAGACGGGGAGGCAGGTGGCCGGCAGAGAGCGAGCTGTCAGGGCAGTGACCCCGCGAGCAGCCAGGCTCAGCCCCACTGGGACACGGACCTCAGTCCACCCACCCGCGGGGGAGGGGCGAGGGTGCTCACACCAGCTCCCGCAGGCCCGCAGTCCTGACCCAGGGCCGCTCAGGGGCGCCCACTCTCAAGCTGGCAGTCCACACAGGCAGAGGGGGGGCCAGCTGCCAGCGAAAGCCCTAGAACGCAGGTGCTGGCAGCTGCGAGTCAGGCCGTCACACCCAGAAATGGGCTGAGAGGATGTGGGCAGGTGACCAGCCCCCTCTGCCACAGCGGCAAAGCCAGGATGTGAACAGGGCCACCCAGCCCCAAGATGCGGCTCTTCACCAACGTGAGGCAGAAGCACTCAGGCTCAAATCCACTCTCAGCAGCTGTGTGACGTTGGGCAAGTCCCTTAACCTCTCTGAGACCCAAAGATCAAACCCATAATATAGGGAAGATCCATCCCTATTTCACAGGCTGTGAGAATCAGGAGAGAGCGCAGATGCTAAGGGGCCTGATTCAATGTCTGGCCAGTGGTAGGGCCCAGCAATTGTCAAATAAGTGAATGAATGAATGATTTCTCTCTGGCTCCCGGGTCTCTTTCTCAATCAAGCTCAGCCCTGAGCCTGTCCACACCCAAGGGAGATCACGGCCTCACCCAGGCTGCATGGCTCTGAGAGAAGGGCTGAGCACACGGGGTCAAGGCTGGGCTTTAGAACCAGCCCCAGCTGACTGCCCGTGGCACCAGGGCCTGGCCACTACCTCTAGGACTGCCATCAAAGCCAGAGAGCTTCCTGGAGTGAGGAAAAACGAGAAAAGTTTGCTTAGCAGAGAAGGATATTCTGGGCAGAGGGCATGGTTTCGGCAAAGGCACAGAGCTGGGGAGTTGGAGCCTTGTTGCAGGAGCCAGGAGTCATTCCGTGGGACTAGAGGAGGACGATGGGACAGGGGAGGAGGGAGGGGGGCCAGAGTCTAAGGGGTCTTGAAATACCAGCTGAGGAGCTGGGACTTTCTCCAGACAGCAATGGGGAGCCATGGAGGGTGTATGAGCAGGGGAGGGACATGGGTGGATTCAAGAATCTTTCTGGGGCTGGGATGGGGGATGGACTGGAGGAGTGAGGCTGGAGGCAGGAGCCCAGGGAGGAGGCTGGACCATGGTCCAGCAGGACAGGATGAGGCCTGAACAGTGGTGGGAGGACAGAGGGGAGGGAGGAGGTTCAGGCACAAACAGGCAAAGCTCAGTGAGTACTGGTCCCAGGAAGTTAATTCCCAAAACTACCTAAAATTTCTCTGGGCTATTGAGCGAAGCGTGTCTCCTGGTTCCTTTGGCCAGATGCTCACTCCAAGCGGCATCTAAAATGCATCGAGGCTCACCCGACGCCTCCTGTCTCTGCAGGACCCAGGAGCCGCACGGGCATCCACCACCGCGCCCCAGCTCGGGGCACACGTGCCACGGGCCTGACTTCAGGGACTGTCAGGACAATCCCATGACGCTATTAGGAACCACTGTAGAACCCGCACTGCAGATGCGGAAACTGAGGCACGGGGAAGTGAAGCAGCTTGCTCAGTGTCACACAGGCCTGAATGGTGGAGACAGACATCAAGGCCACGCTGAGGACTGCCGCCCCCAACTGCCTCCACAGCCCACCTCCGCGCTCGGCATGTGGCCTGGGCCAGCAAGGGCTCCGAAACGGCCCCTCAGTCATTAGGCCCGGAAGGGGCACCAGGCGAGTCGGCAGGCAGGCTGGGCTGGACCCAGGACCCCAAGAGCCTCAGTGACTTTGGGAGTCTGGATTTCTCTCTTCTGGCATCGGAAGCCCTTTAAGAAAGGTCCAGCCTTTCTCATCAGAAACCAGAGGCGGCAGAGGGCAGAGAGCTGAGAGCAGGGTCCTGGGACCAGATGGCCTGGGTCTGCACCCTGGCTCTGCCACTCATGAGCTGTGTGACCTAGGGCCAGCTGCTTAACTTCTCTGTGCTACAGTATTCTAGGGAACAAAATGGGGATAGTCGTGGGACCTACCTCCCAGGATTGTCACGAGGACCAAATAAGTTAATATTTATAAACCGTCAAAATAATATTTGGCACATATATGTGAAATAACAAATGAAATGCAAGAAAAGGGTTGGAGTCTTGACCTGAGACCACAGCATTAAAGCAAATGAGAGTGTGTGGAGCCACCCTGGGGACGGGGATGGAGCAACCACCCCACAGGAGCACCGCTCCTGCTGCCCGCCCTGCGATCCGATCCGGCCCCTGATGAACCCACAAGCCCTGGTACCTGTTGCTCCAGCAACAGCCTAGAATCAGAGAGAACTTGAGAGGCGGCTCTGCCCCCCAGCTGTGTGACCTTGGGCAAACTGCTGTCCTCTCTGAGCCTCAGCCTCACTCCTACCCTGTAAAACGGGTCTGCTCGTGGCTCCAACCAGATTCTTGAGGGGACGAGGGGTGCCAGCAGGTGCACCCTCCTTCCTGAGCCCCCGGGGCCCGCCCAGCCCCGTCCGCCCGGCTGCCCCGCACACACCATGCCCAGGTGGCCCAGCAGCCAGCTGCGCCGGGGCGGCTGCGGGAAGCAGCGCAGCCGTCGGCAGGTGACGCGGAAGCGCCAGCAGAGCCTCAGGAAGCGCAGCAGCAGGCGGAAGAAGACGAAGAGCAGCGAGAGCAGCAGCGCTGACGCGGCGCCCAGGCGGAAGGCGGTCCTCTCCAGGCCCAGCAGGCGCAGCAGCGGCTCCGCGACGGGCAGCATCCTGGGGACACACGGGGGTCAGTGCAGGTGGGGGCCGCCCGCCGGCCCTGTGGCGCCAAGCGCAGCGAGCCTGGCACACAGCAGGCGCTCGGCACGCGCGAGTCCCAGACGCCGCGGAGACCCTCTCGCCCCCCCCACCCCCCCGCCCCCCGCCCAGCACTGGCCTCCGCCGGCCGCACGCCCGTGCACCGCCGCCAGACAGCCCGGACACCGTGACGGCTCCCTCCCCGCAGGCAGCCCTCCGCGGAGGACTGATGGGCATCGCTGCGTCCACAGCCCCTCTCCGCGCGGGCCATGGCCCTGAGGTGTGGGTTCCCGTGCTCCCAGGGGCCCCAGGGGGATCAAGTCCAGCTGCCCGCAGTAGAAACTGTCTCTACTAGCTGCCTCCTTTTCCCTGCCTTACTTCCCTTTTCTTCTTTTTAATTGAGATTCAGATGACATAAAATTCACCTTTTTTTTAAAGATTTTTTTTTCCTTTTTCTCCCCAAAGCCCACCCCCCCCCCCCAGGTACATAGTTGTATATTTTTCGTTGTGGGTCCTTCTAGTTGTGGCATGCGTGACGCTGCCTCAGTGTGGTTTGATGAGCAGTGCCATGTCCGCGCCCAGGATTCACATCAACGAAACCCTGGGCCGCCTGCAGCAGAGCGCGCAAACTTAACCACTCGGCCACCAGGCCAGCCCCCAAATTCACCATTTTAAAGTGAACAATTCAGTGGTGTTTAGCACATTCACAGTGTTGTACAACCATCACCCTGATCTGTTCCAGAACACTTCCATCACCCCAAAAGGAGACCCCATCCCCATGAGCAGTCCCTCCCCGTCCCTCTCTCCCACCCCTGGCCACCACCAGTCTGCCTTCTGTCTCCGTGGATCCGCCTGCTCTGGACGTTTCCTACAGATGGGATCCATGTGGGCTCTTGTGTGTGGCTTCTCTCCCTCCGCAGCAGGTTTGCGAGGTTCATGCGCGTTGTGCCGTGTGTCAGGGCTTCGTTCCTTGTACTGCTGAGTACCGTGCCCTTGTGTGGACCTATCACAGTCCGCTTACCCTTCCTCTGTTGATGGATGTGGGGCCGCTTCCCTCCTGGCGACTGTGAACAGTGCTGCTGTGGACACGTGTGTATGTGTATTCATTTCAGCCCCTTTTCAGTCCTTTGCATTCACTTCCTCCTTCCTTACTGATCTTTTCTGTGATCACTTCCCAAATAAATTACTTGCACTCAAATCCTTGCCCTAGGGTCAGCTCCTCAAAACACCAAAACGAAGTGGGCAGGGGACAGTAACACACTAGCCACACAGGGAGCGGTCCAGAGCGCCGCGCCCCATCACATGGACTCTTAGAGCAGTCCTTGCAGGTGTCCTATCGTTGCCTCCACCTTCCAGACAACTCAAGCCCAGTCCCCCAATTCAAGGGAGTCGGGAGCTGGCTGAGACCCCCTGACCCCACCAAAGGCCAAGCTCAGTCGCCCTTACTTTGGTGGCCCATGGATCTCAGATGACACTAAGGAGATTCCTGAACATGGCTGGGTCCTGCCCTCATCTCTCCTCCCACTCAGCCCTATCAGCCAAGAATTCCTTCTGTGTCCCTGCCTCCTTGAGTAATATGGCAAAAAGAACTGGCACTCCAGACCCTCACCTGAGTCCGCCATCCCCACCCGCCCCACCCCCACTAAGGCTCCTCCCCCAGCCCATGCCCAACCACATCATCTGTGCAGAAGGGGCCAAGTTTCTATTGGTGACCACACCCCGGGAGAACAGCTGGATGGGCCGTCAGCAAATTGGGAAAGCCCCATTGGGATGGTCTGACTTACAAGGCAGTTGACATGACCACTCAGTAGGAGGGCTACTATCAAAAAAGAGAAAGACAAGAAGTGTAGGTAAGGATGGGAAACATCGAAACTCTCAGGCATAGCGGGTGGGAATGCAAAGTGGTGCAGCCATGTGGTGGAAAGCAGCATGGTTGTACCTCAACAAAAACGAAACGTCCCAGTGGTCCCACTTCTGGGCATTTACCCAAAATAACTGAAAGCAGGGACTCTAACAGACATCTGCACACTCGTGCTCATAGCAGCCTTGGTCACAGTGGCCAAAAAGGTGGAAGCAACCCAGGTGTCCATGGATGGATGAAGAGATAAACACAATGTGGTCCATCCACACAGTAGAATATTATTCAGCCTTAAAAAGGAAGGAAATTCTGACCCATGCTACAACATGGATGAACCTTGAGGACATTATGCTAAGTGAAAGAAACCAGTCGTAAAAGGGACAAATACTGTGTGATTCCGCTTATAGGAAGTACCTGGAAGAGTCAGATTCATAGAGACGGAAAGGAGAAAGGTGGATGCCAACGACTGGGGGAGGGGGAGTTTTTGTTGAATGGGGACAGGTTCAGCTGGGGAAGATGGAAAAAGTTCTGGAGATGGATGGCAGTGATGGTTGCACGACAGTGTGGATATACTTAATGCCACTGAACTGTACACTTAAGAATGGTTAAAATGGTAAATTTTATGTTATGTATATTTTAGCACAATTAAAAATCTTTTTAGGGCCAGCCCCAGTGGCCTAGTGGTTAAGTTCGGACCGCTCCGTTTCGGTGGCCCAGGATCAGTTCCTGGGCGTGGACCTACACCACTCATCAGAGGCCATGCTGTGGCAGCAGCTCACATACAAAATAGAGGAAGACTGGCACAGATGTTAGCTCAGGGCGAATCTTCCTCAGGGAAAAAAAAATCTTTTTAAATATACAGACTACCTGGTGTAGGCGATATGCCCTCTGGAAGGCCTGAGTAGGGGTGGGGGTTGGGAGGAAGGACCCTCCCAGAACGAAGCATGGAGAGCTCCACGTCACAAGTCCCAGGAAAATGCTCGGAGCCAGGGCTCTGGTGTGCCTCTGGGCTGCCTCCCCCACAGGCAGCTGCAGGTGACACACTCCACAGGAAGTCGCTGTGGGCACTCATTTCTTCACCAATTTAACAGTGGGTAATAATTCTCCCCAGCAATGCCCAGGAAGCCCACCAGTGATTACCAGAAAGAACCGTGGCCGTCATCTAAATGCTGCCACCTGCCAGGACTCTCACCAAGTGTTCGTGCATTTCTCCAGCATTCAGGCTGCAAATCGGTTTTGAGCCCCTGCCATGCATGTGATGCTCTTCTGGGCATGAGGATGTAACGATGAGCAGGACAGACATGGCCCTGGTGTTTAGGGGAGGTGACCACCAGCAGACATGCTAGAACACCACGTAAAGCTTACGTGTCATGAGAGAGGTAAAGCAGGGCAGGGGGGCACTGAATATTGCCCTCTCAGTGACACCACGTCCTAATCGCTGGCCCCTGGGGATGTGACCTTGTATGGCACAGTCTTTGCAGGTGGGATTAAGTTAAGGATGTAGAGATGGAAACATTATCCTGGATATCCAGGGGGTCCAAACTGGAGTCACAAGAGTCCTTATAAGAGAGAGGTCGAGGGAGATTTGACACACAGAGGGAAGAAGGCCACGTGAAGACGGAGGCAGAGATTGGAGGAATGCAGCCACAAGCCAGGGATGCCTGGAGCCCCCAGAAGCTGGAAGAGGCAGGGAGGGTCCTCTCCTAGAGCCACGGAGGGAGCGCAGCCCCATCAACACCTGGGTTCAGACTTCTGGCCTCCAGAACTGGGAGAGAACAAGTTTGAGCTGTTTCAAGCCGCCCAGTTCATGGTAATTTGCTCCGGCAGCCACAGGACACTAATATCGAGAGAGAGAGGATGGAGAGCAGTTCTTCTAGATGGAGTGGCCCAGGAGGCCTAAATGAAGTGAAGAACCCCACACACACTCACACACACAAACAGTCCATAAGCACTGGCTTCGAATCCTTACTCCTCCACTGAGGCTGTGTGGCCTGGGCCTCAGTTTCCCCATCTGAATCTGGGGGTGGCAGTAAAAGATGATCTCTGGCTCTACCCTGGTGTGACCCTTCCTGCCTGTGGCCTGCGAGGAGTCACATCGTGGCAGGCCCAAGACTCCCAGGGGGAAAGTAACATATTCAGCCAGCGGGGGCCACATGGGTCACCTCTAATCCTGGCTCCCATCCAGCCACCACAGTCACCTTTCTGAAGGTCTGTCACTCCCCTGCTCTAACACCTTCCAGGGCTCCCCACTGCCCTCAGCCTGGCATCCAAAGCCTTTCAGGAGGTGAGCACTGCCTATCCTCCACTTCAGCCTCGAGGATCCCCTTCTCGGTCTGTTTCGGACCCCTCTTTCTTCACCCAGTTTGTAACTGTTGGGGTTCCTTAGAGCTCGGTCCTGGGTCCTCCCCTCCTCTCCCTCTGGATTCACTTCCTGGGGATCTCACCCCATCCCACGGCTTCCAGGACCCTTGCTCAGCAGCCTCCCATGTCTGGACCCAACAGGTCCAGCCACATCCTGGATATCCCCCAGGGGCAGACCCCAGACCTCAGATGCACCTCACATCCTTCCTCCCCCTTTCTCTCAGGTCCAGTCTGTTGCCAGGTCCTGACGGCCATCTATCCTAAACATCTTTCACATTCATCCATTTCTCTCCATCCCTATCATCCAACCCATGTCAGGTCACCACAGTGGGAGCCTCTCCTGTTGGTCTCCCCAGCCCCATCCTCTGCCCCCAGCAAGGCCTTCTCCAGAATGCCTCCATTCTGCTGCCAGAGGAGTCTTCCAAAAATTAAATCAGATCATGACCTTCCCCTGCTCAAAATCCTCCTGTGGCTCCCATTACACTCTGAACACAGTTCAGATTCCTTTCCATGGACCACAATGGCCTGTGTGGCCTGGTCCCTGCTGACCCCTCCAATCCTGTCCCCCACTCTCTCCTCCTCACTCACTCAACTCCGGCCACAGGCCAAGTTCATTCCCACCTCAGAGCCTTTGCACATGCTGTTCTCTCTGTTCAGCATGCCTTTCCCCCAGCTCTGCCCGTGCCGGCTCCCCCTCATCCTCCAGTCCCAGCTCTGCCTCGACAGTCTGCTTTCACCACAATCAGCCACCTCCCTTCCCTGGCTCTCAGGAGAATTGTTGAGCACCTGCTGTATGCAGCGGCTTTCACAATCATTCCTTTCATCTTTCCAGCAGCCCTCGGAGGGGCTGGGGGACTTCCCAGCGGAGTCGCAGTGAGAGCCCCACCCCACCCAGGGAAAGCCCAGCTGATATCCCGCAAAGGAAATGTCTTCCCGAAGGATTGAAATGGGAAGGAACCGGAGCGAGCCCCAGAAAAGGGGTCCCTGCCCCAAGCGGGTGGGTACACGGCGGGCAGGGGTGAGGGCGGGGAGGGGAGTTCTGAAGCACTGGGCCCACCTCGCTGCCCCACTCTGCCACCGCGCGCTGCCGCCTTCCCCATGACGAACGCCCGGCTCTGCTCCAGCAGAAAGAGCACGTGCTCTGGGCCCCCACCTGGGCCTCACCCCAGGAGCCGCGGGCCTCATCTACAAAGCGGGAATAATAGCAAGAGGCCCTTCGGGGCTGCTGGGGGAGCTCTGGAAACGTGCACGAGGCATCCTCTGCTTCTGCAGCTGGGCTTCTCCTGCCCCAACAAGAGCACTTCTGTCCAACCCCCCCCAAAGAAGGTGCTACAAAAAGCCGTGAGGTGGTGCAGATCCATGGGAAGCAGTCTGGCAGTTCCTCATAAAGGTAAATACAGAACGACCACATGACCGGCAATTCCCCTCCTACATGTAGACCTCAAAGAGTGGAAACCAGGGAACCAAACAGATGCTTGTGTACACACATTCATAGCAGCACTGTTCACAATTGCCAAGAGATGGAAACAACCCAAATGTCCATCCACTAATGAGTGGGTAAATACAATGTGGTATATCCATACAATGGAATACTATTCAGCCAAGAAAAGGAAGGAAGTTCTGATACAATATGGATGAACCTTGAAAATATACTGAGTGAAAGAAGGAAGACACAGAAGGCCACGCAGTGCACGACCCCATTTATATGAAAAGTCCAGAACAGGCAAATCCAGAGACAGACAGCAGATTAGTGGGTGCCAGGGCTGGGGGAGGGGGATGGGGGGGATGGGGAGTGACGGCTCGTGGGTATAGGGTTTCCTTTTGGGGTGATGGGAATGTTCTGGAACTAGACAGCGGTGGTGGTTACAAAACATTGTAAACATACTAGATGCCACTGAATTGTTCACTTTAAAATAGTTATTTTATGGGCCCGGCCCTGTGGCTGAGTGGTTAAAGTTCTGCATCCTCCACTTTGGCGGTCTGGGTTTGCGGGTTCGGATCCTGGGCATGGACCTACTCCACTCATCAGCCATGCTGTGGAGGCGTCCCACATACAAAATAGAGGAGGACTGGCACAGATGGCAGCTCAGGGCTGGTCTTCCTCAAGCAAAAAAAAGAGGATTAGCAATGGATGTTAGCTCAAGGTGAATCTTCCTCAGGAAAAGAAAAATAGTTATTTCACCTCAATTAAAAAATTGGAAAAAAAATGCTTTGAGACCTCATGAGAAATTTATCCTGGAGGCTGCCTCTGGGAGGGGCCTAGAAGAACTGGGGGCAAGAGTGGAAAGGAGATGTAACTCTCCCTCCCCACCCTTGGGGACCTTCTGATTTTGTATCCCATGAGCATACGCTGCCCATTCAAAAATGTTGTAATTAACTCTAAAAATTAATTAGTCGACTGTACAATGCAAAGAGTGAACCCCAAGGTAAACTATGGACTTCAGTTAATAATAACGTGTCTATATTGTAACAAACGAACCACACTAATAATAATGCAAGATATTAATAACAGGGAAAACGGTGGGGAATTGAGGGGGTGGATTGGAACTCTGTACTTTCTGCACAATTTTTCTGTAAACCTAAAACTGCTCCAAAAAATAAAGTCTATTAAAAATTAATTACTTGGGGGGCTGGC